>NC_142769.1:31575768-31876268 GCF_988280905.1 Pimephales promelas | reverse complement strand
TCTCTGTAAAGGAGTAGTTTCCTGTTTTTATACAATGTTTTCGGGCTAAGTGGGGCATATATAAGAATATTTAATAATCAATTAAAAACACTAGAATATATACTTCAAGCTCCCAGTATTCCTGAACATGGACATGAATATGTAACTTGCTTTCCATATCACATATTATGCGCTTATTTCTTTTTCTTTCTTTCTTTTTTGACATAATTGGGAAATAACAGACATATTAATGCATTTATAAATATTTTCCCTCTATGAGGTTTAGAAGTGACCTTAGATTGTTCAGGCTTTCTTAAGAAACCTTTTAAGGAAAAATACTTTTGCAACATGTGTGATGGAATTATGATTGTATGACTATGAATTATCATAAACAACCACAGATGAAAACGTTTCCATGCTTGCAAAACTCACTGTGGTTGCATATGCCTTGCATGGGGCCTGACTGACTGTGAAAATGAAATGTAATGCCTTAGATAAATAATTAACTTTGCATTATGCACCACAAAGCTGTTTTATTTGCTATAAAATTTTTTTCTTCACATTTCAAAGAATGTTAAAATAGACCTGTTGTTGGCAGTGACTTTTTTATTTATTTTATCTATGATTGAAGTAAAATGGACTAACTATTATTGCAATATTATCTTACCTAATATTATATTATCATTCAATTTACTACTGAGTTAAAACCAAATGTTTCTCTCAGTCGTCTCCAAGAATACTTACTCAAAAATCCTGCAGGGAGACTTTTTGTTTATTACTTAATAAACACTACTGATATAATTAATTATAGATGATATATGTTAAGTGGGGGGGAAAAATGTTTATGTCTCTCTGATTAATGAAGCGTCTCGGGGCACTTAGATTTGATAAAGCTTTTGAATGCTAAACTGACCAGTGGTTGACACTAACTGAGGCCTGCTCTCATCCTTTTTTAGTGTGCGCATAAAAAAAATGGTTTTGTCTTGAAACAGTTGCATCTGGCAGTCACAGCTTTTTGACTGATAAGCTCTTACTTCATACACTGACTCATTTCTGATAAAAACATCTGTGTTTTTTCAAGTGTGACCTCTTTCTCTATGCTCTCCACCCCCGATCTCCCTCTCTGCTGTGTCTTTTATTCATTGCCAGAAAAATATCAATAACATAATGCCACAAAGCTGTTACCAAAAACCAAACCATTAAAATGTCTGTTTTACGATACCGATCTTATTTTCCCCAAGTATGCTACACATCTTTTGTAAATTTAAAGCTTTTTTTTTTATCAGTTATTAAATGTATTTATACAATGATTTATTTCTAATAAAGGGGAAAAAAACTGTTTATCTAAAATTCACCACAGTATGACTTAATATATAATGTAATTTATTTAAACCATGCTAAACCACACACACACAAATGCAAATGTAAAGATATTATTTACAGAAGACTAACCAAATTGTCTTCATGTTGCTCTTTCTCTTTCATGAATTCTCAATTACGATTGGTCAGTCACTCCAATCAGCCATCTGAAGTATAGATCAGTTGGTTTCCATGAAAAAAAAAACATCTCTTTTCTCCATAGGGAACTGATTTTTAACCATACCTTATGTGGCAAGCAGGACGAGGCATAGGGCAGTGAGAACAGGGCGAAGCCGGTGGCGTTGACTGATCATGAGCGTCACCGGCGCGCTGCAATTTTCTCTCATGGAGCAGCTTCGGAAGTGACGGCAGTGACAACGCATTCTCACCCCAAGGCGTCACCTTTGACCATGCTTCAATATTTGACGTTTTAGGCGCCCTTTAGCGTCACTTACATGACGCGATCCTACGGCGTCATCTAACTGACGCTAAAGGAAAGCGTCTGTTAGAGGACGCGGTTAGGTTTAGGTGTGGGGTGGGGGTAGGGTACACGCGATCCTAGGGCGTCATCTAACTGACGCTAAAGGGCGCCTAAAGCGTCAGATATTGAAGCATGTCCAAATGCTTTCCAAGGCGTCAGTTAGGTGACGCCTTGGGAGTGAGAATGGGCTGGCAGTGAAGGACGAGCGAGGACCAGGACTATTTTACGTAATGTTTTGTGTGTGTGGCAGTCAACCATGAGGGGCTGCCGCTTTTACTTTCGTTCTCGTTTGTTTATTTTATATGATTAAAATTTTGTGAAATGTTCGCCGGTTCCTGCATCCTCCTTCTCTTATCGACAAACGCCGTTACAACTTATAAATCATTAAAGGCCAACCTACTGTGAGCTACGGGTTGTTAATTACCAATGGGCTCTATGCACGGCGGTATTTCCGGTGAAGGTGTAAGGATGCTCGATAACTTCCACCGATCGCAGAGTCCAATGTAATACCGAGAATTTATTGAATTTTATACTCCATGGTTATACTAATGAAACGTTAGTCACAAAAACAGATAAAACAGACACCCCTCGTTGTGTTTATGCTTCTTTTTAAAATTATATTAAATAAACATAAGTATAAAATTACATCTAAACGTATATACGTTTCGTTTAGGACAGTAAATTTTGAAGATTTTGCCATAATCCCGTTTTCCTCGGTTTCACCGAGGAACAGTCAACTGTTTAGTTAGGCTACACACATTCTACAAAATATTTGCGTATGTGTTCAGCAGAAGAAAGAAATCCATTCAAGTTTAGACCAACTTGAAGGTGAGATGATGACCGCATTTTTCAGCATTAAATATTTATTGTATTATTGTGTGTATGCGTGTGTGTGTGTGTGTGTGTGTGTATATATATATATAGAGATAGATATATATAGATATGGTAGGTGTGACTGACCTTATTTGGTATTTGAGACTTAGACTGACAAGCTAACAATTTGTTAAAAGGCCCTCCAATGTCATGTTTTGTTGCTGGAAAATCTTTTAGTATTTTATTTGCAGTAATGAGAGGAAAGAAGCAGCAAATGCCCTTTTGAGAAAAGAACGAGAGTGGAGCATTAGTGTGATCTACCATGACATTTCCTCCAAATCAATCTGGACTAAAAAGGTTTAGTTCAATTGGGTGTGCATACTTAAGTTAATTATTTTCCAAGGATAAAGTGGAAGATTGGAACAGGGATCTAACAGATGTCACTGAACCTCTACATCCTGAAAGCTCAATAATCCCAAATATCCCTTAATTAATCAACAACAGAGAAAAGTGTTCTCCCTTTTCTCTTCCTCACAGGGATTTTTTCACCCCTGTTTTCTTGCCATGCCATTGCCTGAAGAAATTTACAGCCCTCATTTTTTGTGACTGTTTTCATGGCACAGAAGTTGTTGCCTCGTTGCAGTCAGCATTTAATCATCTTGCTTGCCTCTGTGGAATTTGCTAATGACAGTCCCCAGAACAACTCTCTGGGCATGCTCAGTGAAGAAAGCGGGGAACTGTGGGCTGCGAGCATGTTTGTCCTATGAAAAGCTGTTTCTGTCACCAGCCAAAGCTGTTGTTTAACAAGTGGAAACCTCATCACAATTAAGCCTTGGTGGTTATGGCTTGGCAGTGTGGAGATGGCAGAACCCTTTCCCTGTCTCTCACAGTTTTTCCTCTTTTTTTTTTTTGGCATTACTTTTCTTTTGCCTGTGGCTTTTCATGACTAAACATGACAACAAACAAACAAACAAATACATAAAACTGTGGTTTTACAACCTCAAAACAACCAGAAAAGCAGTGATATGACAGTTAAATCTTGTTAGATCCCTCATGATAATTGACACACAACCCCCGTGAATAATGAATAATGGGCTCAAAGTTTCATTAGCTTTTTGACTAAGCTTTTTGACTGAGTGTAGCCTATGTGTGTGTGTGTGTGAGTCAGAGCTAAATGCTGGAAAGGTTGTATCTGTAACGGGTTGGCCTGGCAGGTGCAGCTCTCTGGTTGTGTCTAAGGCAGTGGAGAGCTTTGATGTCTCTTGTTTAGGTGTGACAACTTTTTAGTGGTGTGAAGCACCGGTCAGATGGAGGCCGCCTCTAGTTGAGGCCATATGAGCTCACATACGTGTGAGAAAGGCCAGAGGTTTCCATCAAAGAACGACGAAACTAATCCTAAGCTACAACATACCGCAGTCTGGAACCACAATCTGTACAATCGTCATAAAAATAAATGTGGTCTTTACACTAAAGGGCTTGCTCATCCAAAAGTGAAAATGCTGTCATTATTTACTAACCCTCATGTTGTTCCAAACCCAAACAAATTCTTCCGTGGAGCACAAAAGGATATTTTCAACTCAGTGTTTATAATGCTCTTTTCCATACAACCAAAATGGAAAGTGATTTGACCTGTCAACCTAGGACAAAAAATAAATAAATCATACTTTACCACCCCTTTAATGAATCATCTGAAGCTGTACAATAACATTGCGTGACAGACTAACCAAAACTGTATTTATGGACTGAAAAACTTTGAATGGTAATGATGCGATACAACTGATGCCGGTAGGTCAGATGTATGATGAATGTAGTATTTCTGTATTACGTTCATAGTAAACACATTCATACATACCTTTTTAAAAGTCACAAATACAAAAGAACGACCTATGTGATTTCAGATGCAGCCCTTTTTTGTTTGATTCATTAAACAATGAATCGGTGTGTTGAACCAGTCAGTTGAATGAACAATTTAATCACTAACTTGTTTGTCGCCACCTACTGGAGTAACCTACTGGCATAAAAGCATTTGTGTTCATTTTTGGTATTTTCATGTCTGACAAACAACACCACAAAATGGTACTGAATTAGTTTGGTTTTGAGATTTTTCTTGCTGCCGTTACACTGCTGTCACCAAGAGGTCATTTGTCCAGCCGTGGTCTTTTGAGATGTGTTTTATAGACCTTGTTTAATGATCACACTGTACTCTTAATACCCAGAGGATTGCTATTCTGCAAAACCACATTCTAAAATACCAGGCCAAGAGTAACCATGCCCAGACCTTACTAAAAAATCTTTTATCCTTTAATCCAAAATAATATTTAAGAGAAATGTGGCTGCAGGGCACAGAAAGGTCAAACTATATTTAACATGTTCCTTCATTGTAAAACATAACTGTGTTTATTTAATTAAAGTTTAATGGGACTTTACAGTAATGGGATGTCTACATATCTGAGTGCATAAAAGGAAACAAAATATAATTTTATGTGCTGTCTGTCGGCCACACCCCATCTTTAATAAAAAAAATGAATAAACCTTGTCTGCAAAATAGGAAATTAGCCTATTACGCTTTCAGTTAATGAGCTGCATATTTTTTTAGGAATCTGCAGGGTTAAAAAGTTATTGCCTGTTTGTCATAATTTGGCACCCATTTTTTTCTGCCTTCTATTATTTCTTATGGGCTAATTAAGCTGTTAGCCTCTCTAGAAACTCTTGCGCTTTCATGATACAATTGTAATGTTCTTTAGACTTCTGCCAAGCACTCATAGCTGCACTTTAGGGGCATTTTAGTTCTGTGGTTCTGCTGGTGACAAAGTCAAAAACCTTTTATGAACTTTTCATTTGTCAAAGTGGACCACAGAACTGAAATCCCCCTAAAGCTTAGCTTTCTCACCTCTGCATGCACTAATCATTCACAGTATCACATGCAGTTTTTGAAACTCATTGCTAGTCACAATGTGTTGAATGTTTTGCCCTCGACCCTGAGGTCATGGAAGATATTTAAACCTTTTTCTTACTGCATCTTTTTCCTTCTCTTTGCTCTTACTCTTCTGTACGACTGTACTAAAGTTCGCTGTGCTTTTAATTAGCCGTCTGCTCTGTTAGCGCAAGTATCATAATGAAAACATTGCGTCGGCAGATCTGTTAAAAAATTAGGGTGTCAGCAGACACTGAAGCTCAATGACATAGAAATGTAATTTATCAGCATGTTTGTGTCAGCGAATTTGCTGTTCTTTTTTGAATGCCTCGCCGTAGCAGAGATGATTTGTCATTTCAAAACGACAATGTCTGTCTTAATAATACCCAGATCCCCAATCGCAACTTCATACTAATAAACTGACTCCAGACTATTTGTGAGCTGAGATCTTTATTCAATGGCTTGTGACAGTAAAAAATGACTTTAAGCTAGCATTGGAGTTAAATGGGCCCTTAATCAGGTCTTTGCAACTGCTGTTATTTCTCAAGAGAGTGTTTACACGCCTCTCTGCCTATGCCATTTCCTGGCCGTAGACGTTGAATGCCAGAGTTCAGTTCAGATGAGGCAGCTTTCAGTCCCATATGGGATTTATTAGGAGAGGTAAAGCGGGCAGGCGTCCCTGATATGAAGAGATAAACCATGTATTTTCCTGACGATTAACGCAATTCACTGTGATGTCATCTCAAATGGCCAACACAAATCATCGTTTGACGCGACCACCCAAGAGTTAAAATGGCATGTCACACGTGAACTTGTAGGTTTGTGAAAAGAATGTGACCATGTGTGGATAGGTTAGAGTTTACATATGTTTGAGACAAAGAGCATTATACGAACTTGGCCGTCATCCGTCCTGCTGCATTCTGTCTCCTTCCAACTCCTCTGTGTTTGCCTCGTTGTTTTCAGTCTTTAACATTTATTGGCCAAACATTTAACAATGTGTTTCTATGAAAGTTTGGATCCTACTCTCTGCCACATAATAACTGCAGCAAAGGCGAGAGAGATGTACTTATTTTGCTCAGCAACTGTAAAAATCTCTTGGCTGCATTTTCTGTATGTCTCACTCTCCCCAAAATCACATTGGTCCTTTGATAGCTTGGCATTTTGTTGAGTTGTATCATTTGGTGTGTGTCAGGCACTATTAGTTCACCTTCTGACCCCACTGTCATCCAACAGTCTAACTCTACAGTTCAAATTTGTCCTGTTAAAGGACAAGTTCGGTATTTTACACTTAAAGCCCTGTTGTAAGATTGTTTCGGTTAAGACTGAAATTTGAACTAATGCTGCTGGCCCGAGAATTTTCGGTTTCTGTGGTTGCACCCCCCACCCACAATGGTTGCATAGGTGCACTGGAACAGTCTAAAACGCATTACACTTTAGTTAACAAAAACATGAAACTCACCGAGTGGTCTGGGGTGTTGACTGATATACTCTCACAAAAATTGAATGCCAATTGAATTGATTCCATTAGAGCTTCTGAACAAATGGGTTTTTGGGGTGCGGACTGATGGTGCAGTGAACCCGAGATTACCCCGTGAGTCAGCCCTAAAGCTCCTCCAGTCCGATTTTAGGGAAATTGGGCCCAATAGATTTCTTAGGCGCCGAAATAACACCACAGACACCATGGGAAAATCCCAGAGTAAAATGGGGAGTTGTGAAAAATATACTGTATGACACACTTGCTTTCGTTTTGTGATTATTTTAATTCCTTTCTGTAAAGCACTTTGAATTGCCATAGTGTATGACATGTTATTTAAATAAACTTGCCTTGCCTTGTCTTGACTTTTGAATCCCTTTTTCTAATAAATAGTTTAAAAAAACAGCTGCTAGTTTGAATCACTCTGACGAATCCTTCACTAAACTGAATTGATCGCTATTTTCAGCTATTTGTCAATGTCATTAGGCTGATTGTCTAAATGACAATGTTTCACACACACACACACACACACACACACACACGCACACACACACACACACACGCTTACCCCTTTTCCACCAAGCCAGAGCCTAGTTTTAAATCGGTTCTTTGTTTTTCGACCACCAAAGCACCAGCTCCGAACCAGTAAAAGTGGCACCAAATCATTGCTGGTCTAGAAGTAAGAACCGCTTACGTCAGCAGCTGGGGGTGGGGTTACCGTGACCAACAAGGCAAATTGAAACTTGTGAACGCCATTTTTTTTAAATAGCAGCTAATCATGCTAATAGCAGCTCGACTATAATCTCCGTTAATGCAAGTTACGGCGAGCTGCACGGACGTGCTGGATTCACCGTGTTTGAATACCGATGTAGGCTTGCAAAGCCGTGAGCATAAATAGTAACGCAACAACCGCCATTGTTGATGGAAGGCTTGTTTGAGATGCATCGGAGCAGCGCTGCGGGAGTGTTTGGAGAGTTTTTGACTCCTGCTTTTGAATCAAATCTTTTTGTAATGTTTTTTCGAATCACTCTCGCAGATCGAGATTCACAGTGCCGAACCATCTCGAACTAGCCTGGTGTGTTTGTGTGCGCCGCACTAGCGGGCAACATGACATGCTGGGCAACATGAGATGTATACAGTGACGTTGTGAAGATCTGGCTCTGTGATGGCTCTCTAGCCTGTGGAAAGGCAAACCGGTTCTTTGAAAGCTCGTCAGTCGAACCTGCACCTCCGAACCGGCACTAGCTCTAGCTCTGAACCAGCACCTGGTTGTTGGTTCTTGTTGGTGGAAAAGGGGTAACAGAGAGACAGCTTCCCTCCTTGCCATATGCATCCATAGAAAGCCTTTACTTTAAACTTAGATTTGTGGTGTGGACTATTTCAGGGACCAGGAACCACAGGATTAGGTCCATAACACAGAGTAAACAAACTGTGAGAGATACAGTATTAAACATACTTTCACATGTGTTCTCTCACCACAAAGCCTGCTGCCTCCAGCCAAACTCTCCATCTTTACTGACCTCAAGGGTATGAATCTCTCTCTCTTTTTATCCCATATATTGTGTGCTTAGATAAACAGATGGCTATGGTCAGCAGAGTCCAAAGATCCACCCTTGGATAAATATTGCATCCTTGAAGTTTTTGTTGGCTGGCACTTTATGTTTTGTGTTGTAAACACTGTCAGATTGAGTCTATGAGTACATTGCTAATTGTTTTTTCAGCATAGTTGTGTTTAACTGGGTTTAAAATGCTTAGCTTTCTACATGTACTGTAGTGTTCTTGACTCAGTTGTTTTCTTTTAACAGCTCAAGACAATCCAGCATGTGCTACGACAACTGTCGATAAAAGGATCTTTATCTACAGACAGCAGTTAGCATCAGGAATGCTGTGGGCCGGCCTTTTACAAGAGCATCTTCAACTGTAGTTGTAATACATCTCATTGTGAGTATGAAGCAAAGCCACAGACACCAAGTGATGGATAAACCATAAAAGAAGAGGGCAGAGCGGACTGATGAGATATAGCCCACATCAGTGTTTATCAGCTAGTGAGAGAGAAATGAAAGGTGAAATAAAAGTTATTCCAAATCTGTATGACTTATTTCCACTGTGGAACATGAACGGAAACATTTAAATAATGTCCATATGACTCAAATTTGTGCACTATATTGCAAATCTTCTGAAGCCAAATGATAAAACTGCTGATAATCTTCCTCTCCAGAGGGCTGTGACTGGATTATTGAGTTGAACTTGTGAACTGAATCAGACCAATTTGTGAACAAATGATTCAGACCACTTTTATGAACTCTTTCATTCTTCTCTTATGAACTCTCATGAACTCATTAAGTAAAGCCATGGTGAATGTCAAGATTTTCAGTGAATAATAATTTAAATTTCAATCTCTCTACTTAAAATTTTATGGTGCTTTTATGTAATATTTGACTCGATAACCCTAAACCCCATTCACTTTCAGTATCCTGAAATCAGATATTCTTTAAAGACAAAATCACCTGTTGTGTACCACTGAAGAACAAATGTTAAATGGGTTTTAAATATAAGGGTGAGTAAATAGTCTATAATAATAAATAAATAAATAAACCACCAGGTCCCAATCTCACACCCCTAATTGCTCTCATAATTATCAGCCATTCTAATGAGATATGCTGACCAATGATTTACATAAAAAAGTAAATAAATGTTTGTTAAAACAAAATCAAATATTCATTATTCTTGATTTGAAAGAGCTGAAACAGTTGATCTGTCAGTTTATCTGAAATGAGTGCTCGGTTAATGCCTTAGTGTAATTTTACTTTAATCAGTCCTGGTTCCATAAAGTTTACCGGATTAAAGCATTCCCATAACTACACATTAAAAGACTAATAGATTCCCTTATTTGCTTTCAACAATCACTTGATTATGTATTTGTTCAGTGTGTTCTCACCAGCCCTCGGGACGCGCTCAGTAAATCTGACATCCACGTATCGCTCCTCCAGTACAGGTTTATTCACTAATAACAGATGGATTGCGCTTGACCTTCAATCGACATTATTCTGGAGAGGGTTGTATGCGTGTTTGCCTGATGCTTGACAATAAACTAGTCAACTGAGACCGTAAACGACCTCGCTTGATGATGTGTGAGTGTGTGTGTGCGCAATGTTCTGGCTACTCACCAGACTAATTAACCAAACAGACATCGCTCAGTGCTGCAACCCAAGACAATTCTAATTTGAGCCGGCCTAATTGAAGTGACAACTTAATTACAGCCTGATAATATCAAGCTTTCCTTGTAGAGCCGTATCTCTCCTTCTCGTCTTCCCTCTCTCCCTCACCTCTCATCTTCCACTGCCTTTATTCTCTCCAAAGCTCTAATTAATGGAAGACACCCAACAGGTTTGATGTAAAAGCGGGAAACTCCGCCCCGTAACCTTTTTCCCACTTCACCCCGTGTATAATTAAACCCTGATAAGCGAAAAGTCACTTTGTCTCATTTTCGTTGACAATGTACACAAGAGCCTCTTCATTTAGGAAAAATAGTAGATCACCCCCGCCTTTTCCTCTCTGCCAGAGCGCCGTTATTAGCATTAGCATCGTTTTTAAAGGTGCTACATAGAGTTTAGCATCGGGGCTAAATCACATCATTACCATAACGTGTGTGTGTGTGTGTGTGTGTGCGCATGTGTCTGTAAGTGATTCGCCCCAATCTATCTCGCTTTCCGCCACATCAAAGTGAAACGGAGCGTCGCTGTAATTGGGCCATGCCGTCCTGTCAGGATGATTCAAGATGATGTCTGTTCTTCTCCCTCCAGAGCCCAGTGGCTCACTAATTAACACTCAAAAAGTCTCATAAATGTGAGAATAAAAAGTCAAAACAACTTTGGAGACTCCATTAGAATTCCATGGTCCTGACTTATTAGAGTTTTCAATATTAATTTAATGTATTATACAGTGATTAAAAATCTTGCTTGGTGATATTAAAACTTATTTTACTGAAAATTATTTGGTAAATGGTGTGTGTGCGTGTGTGTTTTCGAAAGCAAATACACTAGTAATACACGTGTTATCATTAGTCAATTTTTTTAACAATGCATTCATTTGAGCAGATAAACATAAACTGATTAATTCATGAATTGGACTCTCTGATCCAGTTGCAGGGGAAGATTGAACTATTTCAATTTGGGTTTGTTCATCACACAAAGTATTAGTGGACTTGAACTATTGCACATGATTGATTTGTACCATTTGTAATATAATTATATGATCATTTTGTCAGTTTTTAGGGTTTAACTCCAGTTTATTTGAATTGCACATAGTCATAATCATATATACACTTAAATTTTGTGTTTCACAAAAAAAAAATAATAATAATTTAAAAAAAAAAGTCAGGTTTGGAAAGATGTGGGTGAGTAAATTATTTAGAATTTTCCGTTTTGGGTCCACCATCCCTTTTCATTTGTTTCCTCGTGTATTTTATCAGGCATGTCTCAATCGTCTTTTCTTTCATAGTCATTTTCTTTCTCTCTGTGGCTCTCTTCACAATAGGTCAGTTAATCAGGGTTGTGTGCTAAATCAAGTAACCTTTTCCTTTGCTGTATTTCCCCTGACCTATATTTGAATATGAAAAGCTTTCTCTCTCACACTGAATGTCTTTTTAATGTCATTTGGCAGTCATTTGATTTATTAGATTTTAGGACTGGAAAGAAGGAAAGAATACACTAAATATTTCATATAATATGCTAATCCGTGTAATATTGCTGGCTGCAGCAGGTTACCTGTGTGTGTGTCTGTCTGTCTGTGTCTGCGAATGTGTGTGTGTGGGTGGGGGGTGTGGAAAGCACCGGCCGGTGGATGTTAAAACACCTGCGAACATCGTGAATAATAAAACAGCCTCTTATTGAAATATTTAGACTTTCCCATCAAAGAATCTTTAAAACATGAGATTTAGGTTCACGTTCTGGTTTGAGAATAAAAAATGGAGAGAATGGAGATGCAGAAAAGACAGGAATCACAGCTCTGCTAAATCGGTTTCCTGTACTAAAATGCAAAGCTTGAAAGTGCCTTTCTTTGTCTCTCCCCCTCTCTCTTTCTTTTTTCCTCCTTCTTCCTGTTCATCTGAGAGTGGATTGCGGCTTAAAAGCGAGCTCTTTAGAAACATGACTTGTTATCCTCACGTAACACATGTCTGAGAAGGGTACAGCCGGGATGATCCCACACCCTCTGCTTTCCTCTGATATGAGGGACAGAAAAATTAAAGGCGGGGAAATCTGTTCTGTTTCAAAGTGAAAACAACACAAAGATATATAAAAGTTTGGTTAACATAAGTAGCTTTAGAAACACAAGCTTCCTGGCAAACCAGATTCAACAGTCTCTGCTCTGCCGTGAACTCACTGACATTTGATATGGTGACTTTTTTTTTTATCTCCGTGCTGTAAAACATATCACGCGTTCGGTCCGTGATGCTGAATCAGTGAGCGGCTTTAGCTGAGAGGTTGATTTTAAGCTGTTTTCTGGCTGTTTATGCACAGAAGTATCACAAAAATCATTTGCTTTTGAAACAGGCGGCATCTACATTGTATTTTATGCTGACGTTACACTCATCTGCTCTTGCATTGTTTAAAGTATAACCAGGTGAAGCCTGAAAGGCAGAGTGTATGTCTAAGAATGTATTCCACGGTTGGTAAAATGATTTTGCCCACAAATCCTTGGTGAGTGCAGGCCTCGCTTTCATGTGCTAGACTGACCCTGTGATGACATCATTGTCATGGAGATCCTTGCATGACGAAAGCTAGACAGGCCACCGTGACTACACACACAACGAACCACTGAAAAACGTTCAACATTACCCTTTGTTTTGGGGTTTATGTGTACAGGGAATGAGAGAAAACCCATTTAAAGAGCAGGTCACTAAACAGGCCTGCAGGAATGTGGGTTTGCAAATGAAAGCAATTTTCGAACAATAAATACTGCAGTTCCAGCATCAGAATTAAATGGTTTACCCTTCGGTTCCATGAAGATCTGACCACATTTCAGTGGCTGTGCAACTGCTAAAAACAAAACAACAAAAATCAAAACAAGATCTCATGCAACAAGGTCAGACATGTTAAAGGTTACGAACTTAATAATATATTACATTTCATTATTTACTCACCCTCATGCTGTTTCAAGTATGACTTTCTCACTTCATAAAAAGTATATAACTAAAATAATATTCTAAATATTCTAATGAAAGCAAATGAGGGATGGGGCTGTCCCTGTTAAAATAAAAAACCTGTATTAAAATATCAAATTTAGAAGTAGTAAACAATTGCCTCATTTTCTTTTCTTGAGTGAAGTATTCCAATATCTTTATTTTGTACGTTCACTTAATTAAGACTATTATGAACTAAATAAACTGATTTAGTTGACAACTATTGTATCCTGCAAAAAATGTTGTCTCCTTGACTTCTTATGCTCTTCTATTGTAAGTCACTTTGGATAAAAACATGAGCCAAATCCATGAATATAAATTTAAAAGATCCACCTCAAAATAACCATTTATTCTGAATAAACATTTCTACTTCTCTCATTAATGCACTTGTGAGTGGATGTAAATATTTTCAGTGAATAATGACATGGATTCAAAATCTGGATGCAATGGAACAGCCCATTCTCACCCCCAAGGCGTCACTTAACTGACGCCTTGGGAAGCATTTGGACATGCTTCAATATCTGACGCTTTAGGCGCCCTTTAGCGTCAGTTAGATGACGCTCTAGGATCGCGTGTCCCCTACCCCCACCCCACACCTAAACCTAACCGCGTCCTCTAACTGACGCTTTCCTTTAGCGTCAGTTAGATGACGCCGTAGGATCGCGTCATGTGAGTGACGCTAAAGGGCGCCTAAAACGTCAAATATCAGCCCATTCTCACTCCCAAGGCGTCACCTAACTGATGCCTTGGGAAGCATTTGGACATGCTTCAATATCTGACGCTTTAGGCGCCCTTTAGCGTCAGTTAGATGACGCCCTAGGATCGCGTGTACCCTACCCCCACCCCACACCTAAACCTAACCGCGTCCTCTAACTGACGCTTTCCTTTAGCGTCAGTTAGATGACGCCGTAGGATCGCGTCATGTAAGTGACGCTAAAGGGCGCCTAAAACGTCAAATATTGAAGCATGGTCAAAGGTGACGCCTTGGGGTGAGAATGCGTTGCAAATATTGAAGCATGGTCAAAGGTGACGCCTTGGGGTGAGAATGCGTTGAATGGAAAAAGCGTCAGATATTCTGTATTGTAATATATATATATATATATATATATCCAAGTGAAATGGATAATCGAAAAAGAAAAAAGGAAAACTTTAAAAGTAGGACTTTATTCATTGGCAGCCCGTTCTCATCCCAAGGCATCATCTAACTGACGCTTTTGACCTTGCGTCATCTAACTGATGCTTTAGGCACCCTTTAAAGTAGATGATGCTTTCCTATAGTGGTCTAACCCTACCCCAGACCTAAACACCTAAAGGTAAAGGTAAAGCCCTAGGATAGCGTCATCTAACTGACGCTAAAGGGTGCCTAAAGCGTCGGATGTTGAAGCATGGTCAAAAGTGTCAGTTAGATGACGCCTTGGGATGAGAATGCATTGTCATTGGTTGTTAATTGTTTAGAAAACCACGGTGAAATTAAATTTCATGCCAGCTCTTGTATTTTTATCTCTGAAAACTTTCAAGACAGTTCCTCTGGTTCTAGTTTAGCTTTTTTATGGCCATTGTTGCCTTATACTTGGGTGAGTTTTAATCACGGACAAGTATCATTCATTAATCTGTCACTTTTGCTGAGGATGACACTGATTGATACACAAAGGCCTTGGCCATCACATCTTTCAGGACGGTACACAGGGTGTAATGGTAGAGCAGATACTGCATGTTCCCACTGCCACTAACTCAGCAGACAGGAGTGACGGCTCCTGCAAAAAGAAAAGGGAATGAATGTCGCACACTCTGAATCAGGAAACAGACCAATAATCTACTTAGATAGTGACACAAAGTGTGTACGTGCCCAGGAGTCTATATGTGCAGTTACAGCGCTCGTCACAGCACTCCAGAATTTAATTGGACATAGCAGGCGTCAGTTCATGCAGCAGCATGCTCGCGCGCCGGATCCTTGAAGGCCCGGTCGGGTGATTTTCACACGCCTGACAAGTGCAGGCTCACAGACGAGGTGACGGGAGGCCGGGTAGTCGGAAGCGTACCGCCTGATTTGCCACCGGGGCTCACGGCCATGGCAACAGCCTCAGTCTTGGTTAAATTGTGAAGAGTAAAGGAAGTGACATGCATAAGCTGGGCGTCACGGTAATCGGTGCTAAATGAAGGACTCACACCTGAGATGCGAGCAGGATGCGACCAGACCACGCTGTCAGCACTGCTAGTCTCAGTTATCCACACTGCCTTCAGGAATATTCACACACATCATTAGAATATCCGTTCCCATTATGAATATGGAGATTAGCGGCTGGGTAGCGAGAGGAGAGAAATCTAGTTTGTATAGTGGCAGAAATGACAGGGATAATGATTATGGTAATGATGATGAAGACAATGATGATGATTAGCGTTGATTTGGAATGCGGATCTGTGACAAGAGCTGGGCCTTATTTACCTGTGTCTGTCTACGAGCAAGAGATGGCTCATGGGTAATGTGAAATGATGAAAGAATACGCGATATCGCCCTAGCCATGCATTAAAATACAAACACACATTCAGTACAGCAAGTCACATTAACTGTGTGCTTTTCCTCTGTTGGAATAACAATGACTATGAGTATCAGTGTGGCCTCCAAATCTGCCAATCCCATGTTGATTGTTTATACTTTGCATAGAATAATATTTTAAGGTCTACACATATTATTATCATACATACTAATTAAATATTTCACATCAAAATTGTAGCAAAATTTACAACTGCAGCAAACATTCTTTGAGGATTTCCCTCTCAAACTTTCTCACCTTTTTAGCATGCCAATTTCAATCTTACAGCAGTGTTCTTGGGAGGATCGCTTTGAACACGAAACTGACAAAACTCACATGTATATAACATATTTCACTTTTTTTAAAAATTACTTAATTATAATAATTTAAGGTTACACTTCATTTTAAGATGACGTAGCTACATTGTTCTTAAACTGATACTCAAATAAGTACTGATTGATATTAATTAACTAGGCTACATGTAGGCTACTTCATATATGAGTTAAAGTTATAGCTTTAGGGTTTGGTTTAGCGTTAGTTACTTGTAATTATGCATAATTTACTGTTATTGCATAGTAAGTACATGTAGTAACGTGTAACTAGGCCTATATCACCTTAAAATAAAGTCTTACTTAATACTAAATTATGAATTCCGCTCATCAGAATAAAGCTGTGGTTACATTAATCGCTGTTCTTTTGCTCGTGAAATCAAGTCATTTTCTATAGGAATCCATAAGTAAGTGAGGATAGAAGCAGGCTTCATTTACATATAGCCTACAGTATATGTATTCATTTAGCTGATGCTTTTCTCCAAAGCAACTTACAGTTGCTATAAATGTCAGAGGTCGCACGCCTCTGGAGCAAGTAAGGGTTTAGTGTCTTGCTCAGGGACACATTGGTGTCTCACAGTGGATTCAAACCTGGGTCGCTCACACCAAAGGCATGTGTCTTATCCACTGAGCCATCACCACCGTATGAACTTATAAACTTTAAGAGTGCTGGCCTGGATGATTAGAATATGAAAAATAGGAGAGAGGCAACATTGTAGATATATTCTTTTATTTTATTTGCACAACTATATAGGAATCTATAGCAATCCATGCAATTGGGAATTTCACGTGAAGGCGAAAGATTTCCCCATCACTCAGATTTCGCAACGGGTTCAAGATGGTCATGTGAATTCATTGCATCGACCGACATGGCTTGAAAGTGATTTATGTGTGAGTGGTGCTTCATACATCACTATTGACAGAAAAACAAATGACATTTTTTGCCAAAAAAAATTTCTGAAACTGAAACCAGCACTGTTATGTCTCTAGTATCCCTGTGGACTTGTGCGCTTTTTTTTTTTTTTGTACAAACACAAATGCTGCCATGTTACCTATAATTTATTAACTGTAAGTGATAATGATCTGATAAGACTTCAGTATTAATATGATTGTTTTGTAGTAGGCAATTGATAATTGTTTCTAAGCGGAAGCTATGAGAAAATATATATATATAAGATTATTTTGTGATAATGAGTCTGACATTAATGTACATTGCACATAATGTACATTAACCCCATTCTTGTTTAGATTTCATTTCTTTTTGTTGTTAGATGGTCTGTTTTTCATTTTGCCCTCTGCGCTGTTTTCCATATTACTGTTGGCATTATAATTTATAACTGCTTTTATTCCTTTAAACAGCATCTCCCCTCCAGAGAGACATCGGGATTATTTGAGGAGAATTATTTCAATTTGGATTCCACTTAACTTTATGTCTTTGCAGCTTTAAATGATTCCTATCAGTTTGTTCAAAGCAATTGAGCTTTATCGTCACTAAAGGCCGGTACTCTCTGCCAAGCCATGTCAAAATACAATCGCCTCCCTATGAATTTTATGCTTTGGTCTGTCCAACTGCATTGGCCAACGCTCAAGCCACTAATGCACATCAGACAGAGAAGATAACCATAATTATGCACACACACACACATACACAACAACTCTAGAAATCTGGAATGAAAAATAACTTTTGGATATTGTTTCAAATATGAAACCATTATTCAGCCCCAGGGTGAAAATGTTCCTTTATCTTTATTTTTGTTTTCACAAATTCGAAGCAGATTTTGATTCCAGTAGTTGTTAGAGACAGAAAAAATTTAGAAAGGGAGAGAGAGATTTGGGAGAGGCTGGATATCAGTGATTTATGGACTGAGGAGTGATGTTATCTTTGCTGATACTTTGGAAGAAGGTTAACTGTGTTCTTCGCGTGTTTGAATGAAGGGTGAAGGTGCTGCATACTGTGGTGATGCATACCATTGCTTATGTCAATTCCATTAATAAAAACACTCGATGATGTTCATTTTAAAACCCCAATCCAATATTGCAAGCATACCACACAGTTCAATAAAATAAATCTTCACCAGCTAACCAAAAAGAGGGTTGACAAACTAATTCTTGAGGGTGATACAGGTAAACAGGTTTGGCTCGCTGCCTATAGACTTCTTAATTAATGGTAGTTTGGTATTAAATGCCAGGGAGGACAATACAATTACCACACTCGGGCTTGGATGCAATGAGCAGAACTGAGATAAAACTCAAACAGACGAGGGATGACTGGAAGACGACTTGGATGAGGTAACAGCAGTAGCAAGGTATCAGGAACATAAAGCACGTAAGTAGTCTTTAGAATCAGAAGAGGTCAAACAATGCCTGAAGGAGTGTGTGTGCTCTATAGTAATGAGGGCTAATTAAGTTTCAAGTGTGCATGATTAGGTGCCAGGGGGGTGATGGGAAATGATGACAAAAGTGGGGTCCAAAAGTCTGTCACCACACTGATCAACCATATGTGCAATTTTACAAGATTTTTATTTGACCTCCATTGAAGCTCTTTATCATTTCCGATCATTCTGGTGAACATGACCATCGGGTTTTCCATAAAATTGTGGAGTTTATACCCTGATGAAAAATCCACTGTTGCTGGTCACCAGCAAAAGGTATGTTTTGCATGATGGGACCAGCATGGGATGCTGGTTGCTGGTTTGTTGGTCCACAGATTGGGAAGCAAGAGTGATGGTGTACCAGCAAAACTTCCTTTTCAACTAAATACGGGAAACTTTTTATGCATTTTGGGGACCTGAAAACATACACACACACAAAATGGGTTTCAAAGTGCAAGTTTTTGAAACGATAGCATTATGTAAACTACAAGAACGTGAATTTGTGAAAACGGTGAAGTCATGTGCATTACGTGTTCAGTCCATATAGGAGAGTAGTGTTTCTTTACAAAGTCACATGCAACTACATCAAAAATGTACGTATTGCTTCTCTTGATTTTTACTTTTTTTGTTGTTGTTGTTGGCAAATGTTTGTGCCTTTTTCTGTAAATATTTGTGTCTAGTCCTAACTTTTTTGTTATCATGTCAATTTATTTTTCTTTTGCTAAATGTGAAGTTTATAGTTGTATAGCCATAAAGAAAACTGAAAATGAAAACTGAACTCAGTAGGTGGATAAGAGCACTTGTCTCAGTAGACCCTTTTTGTGCTCAACTGTGTGTGTGTGTGTGTGTGTGTGTGCACTCTGCAGAGGTGTGTGAGCACATGTCATTATAGGTTTGATGTGTGTGCACAGATGTTTTCAGTACCAGTCAAAAACATCAAGTTAAAACTTAGTTGTTGTTTTTTTTTTTTGGGAGCTATGCGATTCTGATAATGGAGCAAGGACAGGAGAAACCTCTCTGTCTAATGGATCTTTACTTTAAAATACCTCACCAGAACAATCTTACTAAAATAATCATGATCCTCCAATAACACCAGCTAATAAAAAAATAAGAGGATTTCTCCCTCTTAGAGCAATATAGTCTGTTGTTTATTAATTCTGAACAGTGTTCTGATTTTAACAATCCATGTAATAAAATATTCCTACACTGACTTGAGTGCAAACCCTTGTCTGATGAGTGATGTACAGTACAGAGAGATGAGAGGAGAGGATATTAATAATAACACACAGGTGACTCTCAAATGCGTGTGATTTCGAACCAACCTAACAGCTCCTTCATCTCCTTTGTTTTAACAGGTTGTAAATGGAGTATGTTTATTCTTTTTTACTCATTATTGTCATTTTCCATTTTTAGGTCGATTACCTGTTTGTTTTTTGAGACCACAAAGTTATGGCTCTGACCTGTCACTTGTTTTTGATAGCTAATGTCATGTTGGCTGTGATGTGACATGAAGTTTAGTAAAGAATGTGATGTGTGTGCCTTTGTGCTCTTGTTATGTCTCAATGGACCTTGCTGTGTTTTATAAGCCTGATATATCGACGTCAAATCCAACATGTCCTAGATGTTCGACATGTCAGTTGGACATCCTTTACACATAATCTGCTTTTTCAAAATGCAGATTAAGGAATTTAAGTGCAGGCTTTCATTTTTGGAAAAACTTCTTTTTTATCGCTGTGTGTGTCTTTCAGTGTGGCAGTCGGTAATTCTCCATTAGGGACACTTAACCAGAGACCATCTCTTCTCAAGAAGAGCTGTCTGTAAATTTGCTTGGATTAAGGTTTTAATCCATCTTTTAAAAATGCTAATGTATGTTTTATGCCAATTAAATTTCATGTGCTTTCTTTCATGTCTGCAACTGCTATCAATTAAATGTATTGGTCTGAAATAGGTATGAGGGAGATTAGCCTGTTTTGCTCAGAGCCTCAATTTATTCCTATTCACAGTTTATTAAATTCATTTATTTAAATTGTGAAAAGAGTGTCTCAGAAATAGCATGCTCTTTCTCGTGTTTTAATAGACTACTGTTGATAGTAACTGGTAATTTAATGATCAACAGATTCAAGGAAAACAGCTGCACACCATATGTTATTAGGACATATTTTGTGCAAACAAACAGAAAAAAAATCTGTACATTAATCAAAACATATATATATATATATATATATATATATATATATAAAGAAATAGTCAGCAGAGTTTTGTATATTATTGGGGAAAAAAATACACAGAACTAATGTTTGTCTTCAGAAGACTTAAATGTATTGAACATGTAGAATAGACTACTGTAATTCCTTTGGTGCTTTTGTAATTTTTCAAGCAAGAAAGTAAAAATCAATCCACTTAAACAAAGTAAAAAGTCCACTTTCATTATATGGAAAAGTGCATCTCAGACATTCTGGGAAAACTATAATATTTTAGCTCTATTGGTTTAGGCTTGGTTATGGAAATCTCGAATGCTGCGTCATACAGCACAAGAATGATAAAAGTCTCTAGAGAGATGTTTCCTTATGAGAATGTGTTGACAAGATCGTCACCCAAAAGCACTTTGAATTTATGATTATGCGAGCAGCTTTCAAAGGACAGTTGTCCAGACTGAGACAAAAGAAAAGCTGGATGCAAAGTGCTTCCAGATCTGCCACACAAACACTCTCCCACTCAAACACACTGCTGCATTGTTCGCAGTCAGAGTTATTCCCGTAAACTTACATTTTTCATGTGCAGACTGGTTTGAGGTAAGACGTCATGATTTATGGAGCATTTTCAACTCTGTATCTATCTTTTTTCCCCTCCTCACTCCTCCCATTGCTAAAAACAGCCTTCGTTTTCCAGTCCAGAAGACGCACATTTTCTTTCACGCACCTTTATATTAAAAACGTCCATTCTTGCAGCACATGTGAAGCATTCATTTGGATATGTGCTTTATTAAAACTGACCTAATTTTTCATGATGTATTAAAGCTGTGTCTTGTGGCACATCTGACTTTGAGCATTCAGTGAGAGGTGTGCGATGTGAGCACAGATCTGGAAAATGAGGCTGTACTGCTCATATTAGCTTAATGCTTCCAGTCAACTTATGTCCAGGGGATGGGATAGATTTGCTGACAATTCATTTTAGCCAGTGTGAGGAGTGGAGGGTCAGGCCTTGCGCACTAATTGGGCTTATTGAAAAAAATCATCTTTGTGGGCTGGGTAAAATTATAGCACATTATAGCTTTATTGAAATGTAATTTTGTTTTTCAGCTGGGAAGCAACAGGGACATTCTATACAAGAAAGTCTCATTCACACACACACAGTCCGCGGCTCTTAGCCACGGAAATGTAGTACTTGTCAAGTGTTTAGGCAAAATTTGTAGCACTACAAGGAATAGTAATACACTGAATGATTTGCATTGGCTCAGTGTAATTATGTCATTTGTAGTTGTTGTTTGCAGCAAACAGGATGTCCCCAGTTTTAACTTCTCTTGTGGTGAGAACCAGTCAAGTCTGCCTGCCACCACTGGTGAGCTCTGATAGGAAGAGACATGTCCAACATAGTGCGGTTATCTGATGACTAGCCTCTTTTCTGCTTTTTGTCTTGCTCTTCCATTCTCATAATTGTCTGTTGGGGATTTTCTACGGTAATTGGCTGATCTTTCTGCCAGTGGTTCACCAGAGCTGTTGTGAGGTCCCTCTCTTTGTATAGAAAACTAAAAACTAAAAACTTGTGCTTGTAAAGCAGTAAAAGAGTAGTGTTGGGGTTTTCAGTAAGCTGTATGTCTTGTTTTCAGTTGGCTGTGCATTAAAATGAACACATTAGACTGCTTTGACATTGTTAACGCAGCTATAAATGGCTATCCACTCCAAGAATGATAACTATACGTTATAGACAACTATAACGATAATTGTATTAGCATCCGCACCAACAGACAATAACATTCTGTTTATTATAAGTGTGTCTGCTGTGTTGCGTAGTTATATAACTCTGTTTAAATTTAATGAATTCTGATTGGCTGTCTTTTTTTTCTGTGTGATTTCTGTGTCGTCATCGTTATAGTTATGTGAGCATCTCTATTCTCATAGAATTAGAACAATAATTAAAACGGTATTGTTATATTCTGTGCAGCTGTATTCCTCATTTTTAAGAGGTTTTGGATGAAAGCGTCTGCTAAATAAATGAAAGCTTTAGCGTAAGTTCTGCCAGGAAGACTCAATCAGTGCGCCATGTATTACCTCACTTCTAACCAATCATATGCTAACACTCATAGTATAAAAGATTGGCACTTACATTTGTCTGAGTTCGCAGATTCTGACTCTACCAATCTCCTCTATCCTCCCCAACCACCACCAAGATGGTCCCTTCCTTTACCTCCAGGGGGTCGGCTGCGCCCCTGCCTTCATCTTCAAGCAGGACATGCAGATTCCGCTACCCTCGCATTGCTCGCTAAGGACGGGTCTACGCCAAAGAACTAAATTCATGCTTGCTGAGCTGTTTATAAATATACGCTTGTTATATCTATTTATCCGAGTCTTTCTGGTAGAACTAAATGTAAATGTTATTGTTATAGTCATGGTTAGTCACAGTTATATTCCTTGGTGTGAACGGGCCTTGGATGTTTATATGTATGTCAGTTTGAGATTTTGAGATTTTAATCTTATATTCCCTTTAAGATTAAAAGTTCAGATTAAAATGTCAAAATATTATTTTGTTAAATAAAAAAAATATATAAAGTGTTTCCCCTTTTATGTATCAATGAAACAAACAAAAAAAAACTCACACGCAAAGAAGCCAATGTTATGGAAATCTTTCTCAAAGCTACATAGTATTAGCAGTTCACTCATTTAAAGACTCTTTTTGCTTTGAATTAACTGTTGTAATGTGGTGATTCATCTCAGATCTGGCTTGTTGAATAAAGTTCCTGTGGAGAAAATGAATAGCAAAACACTTCTGCAAGAAACCCAGGTCAGCGAGAAAGTGAGCGCCACCACCCAACACTGAGCTCTGTTCCAGGAGCCAAAAGCCTTGATTCCCTGACAAAAAGCTCTGCAGGAGGTTCATCTGCTCAGTGTTCAGTATTCAAGTGTGTGTGTGTGTGTGTGTGTGTGGTGTCCAGGTGTGCATTTCTTTCTGTCCAAGTGTCTGATCTCACTGTAACGAAGGATGCCCTCATTAATATTCTGCGGGAGGCACGACAAGCCATCAGGTGCGATTCGCTATTTGTTTCAGCACATCTGAGACACAGGCGCATCACTGCAGTACATTTATACCATAACAAGAACAACTGTACTCCTTTCATCCCTCTCCTCAGGTTCCCATTGTCTGCTAAATAATGAAAAGCAATTAGGTAGGTATACAAAACCCATTGGCATACGCTGCCTTTTGTCTCCTTTCCATCCACAGGCAAATTTTTCCGTGTTTATGGATGACGATGAGATTCTTACAGATCCTCTGGGTCACAATGAGGACAAAGTCCACCAGCCCTGTATTTCCCATTTAGTCTGTGCTTATTTCCATCTAAATGAATGTGTTAGCGGTAACAGGTTTGTGTGCGAGCGTGTGCGCAGCCGGCCGTCTGAAAGCTGAAGGATATGAGAGAGGGCAGCTCAGATTGTATCTGCGGATAAATTATTCAGAGTTCAGCTTCTCTATCCAATGACCCCACTAACAGAGCACAAATTATTTAGCAAGCTGCCAGAGCGACAGCGATGCTGCTACACACGTGAAACGCGGCCTCCCTGAGCAGAACCACGGGTGTGCGAGGCCACCGGGGAGAAGAGAGGGAGATGGAGAGAGAGAGAACCTTATACATATTCATCCATTGCATCAGCTCACAGATGTTCCGATTTCCCATTGTCACTAATGTCCTAGTCTCCCCAAGCACCGGGTTAGAGTAAGGCCTTCATTAACACGCTGATCTAAAAATATTTTCTTTGTTTTTCTTTCATCGACTGTCTCTCTGTCTTTTGAAAGAAGAGATGTACGGAGAGATCCCTGTAGCATGTGATGGGAGATGATAGCAGCAGGACCTGAACTTGTTCAGGGTTATTTAGGGACACTAGCACACCGCTGATGTCTCAGGTGTCCGTTCTGTACCCAGTATTCAACACCAGCACCTGAAAGCTGACACGTGCTGAGTTTGGTTGCAGACTGCCTTATAGTTGACACCGTAGTCTAATTCTACCCTTGAATATAACAATGTCTGAATTCAATATTGACATTTCACCGAGATGCGAAGGAAAATTGTGAAGAAAGCATACATGATTTTATAACACAGTCTCATCCCAAAAAGTCATATAACTGACGTCTTGGGACGTTTTTTGACCATACGTCAATATCCCCCTTTTTAGGGCCCCCTTAAACGTCGGTAGATGGCGGTCCTGGGCTGGGCCGTCATACAACTGACGCTTTACCTTTAACGTCAGTTAGGTGACGGGTTAGGTTTAGGGTTAAGTTTAGGTCTGGGGTAGAGTTACCTCTACCTGGGGTAGAGTTACCTCTGGGGTAGAGATCCCATAACCTCATCTACCGACGTTTAAGGGGGTCCTAAAAAGGCGAATATTGACGTATGGTCAAAAGACGTCCCAAAACGTCGGTTATATGACGTCTTGGGATGAGACCGGGTTGGATTTTATACTGGGATAATTTTCCTAGTGAAAGTATAACAAAAAATAATACAAATGTGGTATTTCATTCATTGCATCATTTTTGTAAATTTCACTGATAAAACTCATGTACATCTTTATATAATACAATATCAGTTCTTTGTTCATGGAGTGGACAATAGCATTATTATTGACTTGAGTTTCAGTATGTGTCCGGTCCTTTTATAGTGAATCAAAAACATTTAGCATGACCAGTTAATAGTCAATTCCTGAGCCAATAACTTTGAGCTGGTTCTTTTTAGTGAATCAAAAACATGCAACGCGGCCAGTAAAGTCAGATTCCCAATCTAGGCTCTTCCTGTCTTTTTATAGGGGATCAAAAACACAGCATTCAGATTCCCAAGCAAATTACTTTTATGAGACTTTTTTTAAGTGAATCAACACTACAGTGCGACTAGTGAAATTTGATTCACTAAAACAAAATGTCTCGTATAGGTAATTTGCTTGGGAATTTAAGTAAACTGGTCACGCTGTGTTTTTGTTCCCCATAAAAAGACCGGAAGAGACAATGCTATCTCATGACCAATTCGTATGAATTCGTACGATTTGTCTAAACCCATGTGATGGGTATGTTTAAGAGCGGGGTCAGGGGTAGATCATTCGTACGAATTCATACAAATTGGCCAACTTGTAAAATATGTACAATTTAGCAAAAATTTAGCGAGTGAGGTCGTACGAATTGTTACGAATTAGCCACCTCGAAAATCCAGCCCATTCTCATCCCAAGACTGACGATTTTGGACATACGTCAACATCCGATGTTTTAGGGTACCCTTCAATTAGACGACGCTATCTAATCCTAACCCTACCCCAGATCTAAACCTACCCGCGTCATCTAACTGACATTAAAGGTAAAGCGTCAGTTAGATGACGCCCTAGGATAGCGTCATCTAACTGATGTTAAAGGGTACCCTAAAACGTTGGATGGTCAAAAGCGTCAGTTAGATGACGTCTTGGGATGAGAATGTGTTGGGAAATCAGACTTCACTGTGTTGTATGAAGAGTTCAGATGCAAAAGCCTCTAAATGCCATTTGAAATGTTCTTCTAAAATGACCATTTTTATCAAGCTTGTATATTTAAGTTCAGTAATTTCACTTAAATGACAATTAATAGGTAATCTTCATTGCCATTTGCTTTTGCATCTGAACTCTTCGTATGTTTTTGATTCACAAAAAAGAACCAGCTCATAAAAATCATTTGCTTGGGAATCTGACCAAACACTGTGGCTACATCCGAAAACTTAAAAATGCTGCCTTCAGAGGACAGAGGGCATCAAGGATTTTGATATCCCACAATCCTGTGCATGCTTTCCATTCTGTGACAGTTGAGCTAACAAATAAAGATAGCGTCTGAAAGTTCCTGTTGCTGGTCAACTTATGTGTAAATGTGTGTTTTTGACCATGTTTTTCCCCTTCTGATGTCATTTCTAGCTAGAAATTACTACTGTAGTAATAATTAAATATTTGTTTAGTTCTCACCAAAGCTCACTCTATTTTGTAGTAGATTATTAAACTGTTATGCTGCCTCAGAAGTCTGTCCGAAATCGTGAAGTAACCTACCCCCATGCACAAACCAACACAGTCTCATGAAAGTGCGTATCTATTGTCATTTCTCGTGGCATTTATACGCCAAAAATGTTTCTTTCATGCATATGCTACGCACTAAAAAACCCTGGGGTAGGTTTAGGGGGAGGGGGTGGCGAGTTTGTGCATATTAAATGCCAAAAAGTGCGTATCATATGCACCCGAAAAACGCGCACCATATACACACAAAAACTGTTTTTGGCATATAAATGCCATGAGAAATGACATTTGTGCTATAGATACAAACTTTCATGAGATCGGGCTCGTGCAAACACTGCCTGCAGAGTCATTATAGCAGCGAGGCAGCAAGTCTGCTGCCTAAGTTTTCAGATCCAGCCTGTGTGTTTTTGATTGAATCACTATAAAGATATAAAGAACATGAAGAGTCAAGCTAGGCATCAGACTCCGCTGGTTGCAATGCTTAATGACCTGAATCAGAATTTTAAAAATTTGACCTGTTTGACACAGAGTGGGAAGAGCCCATACTAGTATAGGCTATTACAAGTAGACCTTCGATATTTAGGCCTAGTTCAAATACAGAGTAAAAACAACTATTTATCTCCAGTGTGTGAAATGCCAATCTGCTTTTGTCTTGACCAACACACCAGAGAGAGAGAGAGAGAGAGAGAGAGAGAGAGAGAGAGAGAGGGAGGTGTTGGAGGGTGGTATGGCATTAGGTCTTGATCTTATTAGCAGTGATTGGTTCTCTCAGACCTCACACTTGGTTAGGGCTGTAATTGCCTCTGGCAGGATTGGGGCTGTAACCGTGGCGATCGGAGAGGAAAGTGCCTTTGTTTGTGGCAGCCGCCACATGGTGTCGTGTGTGGCACCAGCTTTGGGGAGATGATGGTTATAACCGTGGTGCTGCCTTTTAAAATCATTTTAATGGGGAGTGCGTTTCACAGGCATGAGCTCCGAGGCTTGGGAAAGCAACATCACAGAGATGGGGTTTAGAAGTTCAGCCCAGGAGAGACACACGAGGCAATGATGGAGAAAGGCTGCCACCTGCTGAAAACCTACTGAATTACTGCAGGCGAAAAAGAGCCTGTGTTTCTGTCCGTGAATGTAAAAACATTAAGACTTGATTTTGTTTTCAAATTTACTAAGCAGCTTGGCAGCTCAGAGGAAGTGTCCCAAAAAGGCTGAACGTCATTTCTACTTTTAATTCTCTTGTTTTATGAATAGACAAATCATTTCAATAGCTCAATTGCCTTCAGTGCCTCAAATAGGCTATAGGCTATGTAAATGCTTCTGCAAAACGTGAATAGGTTACTTTTACTAACTAGGCCTGTCTATATAGATTTTCAAAATAGGCCTACGGTAGTGACAGACTGTGTAACAAAATTGACCGATTGGTGTGATAAAAATAATCGCGTGAATCGAACGCGAGCTTCATTTCAGCTCACTTGCTCTAATGAGGCCTATGCCTTGAATTGAATTAGGCAAAAGCAGTTGCAGATGCCTCTCAGATAGTCTAGATGTCGACTGACTTTGCCTAAATCACACTTAAGTGCAGCTTTAAGTAGACTGGTTTCCCGTTCCCCTACTGCGTTAGCCCAAAGTGTCTAGTTTAATTTAATTCAATAATCCCGATAAATGAAATAAATCCCTTTTGGGACACCCATCTTTGGTTAGCGAGATAATGCGAAATGAGGTTCGGAGAGAAAAATTAGGACATTATGGTTGATTGAGCTTTAACAAAAAGAGGAAATATTAATACCGAGATATCCTTTATGTTTATAATTTTAGTTTAATGAATGGGCGCATCCGTGTGGAAAAAAATAATCAGAGGGAAAAAATGGAAAAGAGCAGATTGTTAGGGGCTTAGTTTGGGAACGAATTAACATTTAATCCAATCCCAATGGAAATTGTTTCACTTAAACTTTTCATTTAATTTTGTGTTATGACTTATGCTTTTGCTTGTGTTTTAACAGACGTCTGCGGATGAGGCTATTATAGTAGGCTAGCCCAGCTATAGGCTATGAAGATATTTGGCACAGTTGCTTATAACTTTAAAAAGAATAGCATGTTTAGTTAAAAATAGCATGGATAAGTATAGACAGTGCCCTATAATGTAATATAAAATATAATTTAGACGCAACTGAGAGTAGCCTATCATGTATTCACATCACATAACTTTGACATTTTTATTCGTATTTACGAATGTAGCTACGAAATAAGAATAGTAGGCTTTTTTTTTTTTTTTTTTTTTTGAGTAGGCCTAATAGGCCTAATCCAAATCCTACCAAGCTTCTACCTTGCATATCATGAGCTATAATAATAATAATAATAAGGCTGATTATTATTAATCAGCTGGGTTATGCTATACTGTGGCAAAACCTTACTAAAATTGCACACGAGAATGAGTATGTGAAAAATGCTTTAAATATGCATCTCTTTCATGTCAAGGACATATTTGACAACAAGAAAAGAAACTGATAACAAAAGATTATGATATAGGTCTAGGCCTAGTATTATCCTAATCACGAGTGCACGTGGTTTTAATCTGTTTTTCATTATAGTGATGCTTAGTTTATATGGTCAATTCGAAAAAAAGTCGTAGATGTGTTGTGTAGAGTGCTGTGTTTAGAGCTTGAGAAATAATCTACCCATGATCTGTGAAAATAATAAATGTTGTATTAAAGCGCCCTCTAGTGTCCAGAAGCTTTTCCTTCAAGTCATATTTACGTTCATTATTTAGGTTTGTAAACAATATTTCCCCGGATTAATTATAACTCCCAAAGTAGGTTACTTACGACATTTAGTTATTGATTAAGAATGGCAAATATTAACGACAAATGAATTAAAGTGCTTTGTTGTTGCCTATCTCAGCTCTTGTTTCCGCTCACTGTGTGGACAGGTGCTCTCGCTAAGTAATATTGAATGTGCTGTCCTTGAGCATCTGTTGTTCCACCTACTCTCGAAGGTAATCACAGTAATGGACATCTAAGTTATCTACATACACACATAAATAAATATGTTTCCGAAGAGACTCGCTCGCCAATCAATCGCGCGGCTGCATCTGTTGATGCTGGTGTGGGAAGTGCAGCGGTCGCGGAAGATAAATGCGCTGATCAATGTGAATGCAGCCAATCAGCGGCAGCTACGGTCTCAACTGCCGCGGGACACGGGCACTTCCCGTATCTGGAAGAAAACTCACACCACTGTTCAACATGGGTAAAATAATACTAATAATAATAATAATAATAATAATAATAGATAGATAGATAGATAGATAGATAGATAGATAGATAGATAGATAGATAGATAGATAGATAGATAGATAGATAGATAGATAGATAGATAGATAGATAGATAGATAGATAGATAGATAGATAGATAGATAGATAGATAGATAGATGGATGGATCAGTGAATATAATAATAATGCTCAGAATAATGGTGATTTGTATCATTAATTATCATCTGAAATTTATCTTTGAGTATCTTTTTTTTTGTCTTTGTTCTAGAATATGAATATGCCACTGAGTATGTTGTATATATTTGGCATAAATAAAGCTTAACATGCCATATGAAGTGATCTATCCATAACATACACAGACTTTTGTGAATTTACACAAGGAGCATATGTTCAGATGTCTAATTCACTCCTGTTTAATATGGTGACACTGAGACCTCAGATAAGTCACAGTGCTTTCTCTGTTCCTGCTTTTGAAGGTTGTGCCAGAGTGTTTCGGAGCCTGTCTGAACCTCATAAGAACTCATCTGCCTCAAGAATGACAGCTCAAGTCTGCCTTTTTGGGCTAACCCCTGCTGCTGTGCAATATTCATAAATTTAATTTCCAATCTTCTCTGCCTTTTATTAGTTTGGGTGTTATTAAATGAGATTGCTTCATCTTAATATATATCCAGAGCCAGAGAACGTGTCTGGGAGTCGGTACTCAAATCCAATAACATGGCCTGTACTTAGTGCACGGCTCTAATAAATGGTGGCGTATGTGATGCATATGCGGACATAGAGCCCACTTACTTGCTCATTCACATACTCCAGACAATAATGTGTGCACTGTCTTTCAAAGCAACTCTGCCCTTAAAAAAGAATGACGAGAGCATCCAGCCTGAAGAGAGAATTCTTCATATCGTCTGTCCGTTGGTTATTAAAAGTGAGCTTGCCTATGGTTTTGATTAAACCTGGTTGTGTAGAAACTAGTTTCGTAGTTATAATGTTATTGTTGATCTGTTGAGATATACCTAACTAACAATGGTGAAATATGACACCTATCATTCATGCTGACTGCACACAATTTGATTATATTTTATTTCATTATATTCAATTATTGATTAGTTTTATATTCACAAAAATCTTCTTTGGAAAGACGTTATAAAATGTATTAAAATATATTCTAAGAAATTCAGTTCTTTTTCGGTTTTCTTGGAGAGAACTTATTTTTCAATGCAGAATAAAACTATTTTCTGTGTATGTGCCAGACTTCTTTCATAAAGCTTCACAAGTTAAAAGTAAGGTACAAAGATAATACAAATTTAAAACTGAATAGTTTTTGTATGGTTTCTGGGCTTTGCACCTGTTTGCTACAGATTTTAATCAGGTCTCTGCTGATGGAGTTGTATTTACTCTGTGGCACTGTCACAAAAAAACAAACAAACAAAAAAAGCAGGATTATATTATTAGAAAACTTGCAGATCAGCTCAATAGAAAACCCCTCAAAGGCCGTATTTTGCGCTGCCTGCATAATACTGTCAGTGTGCACACTTTCATTGCGACTGGCTTGACGAGAGTTTTAGCACTCCCAGTCACATTTTTTAAGAAATTTTTACTTCAACTGTTTTGTGAGTCTGGGCCCTATGCCCTGTAAATTCTTAAGGTCAGAATGAAATGTAAGTTGTGATAGTCTTTTCTTTGCTATTGTGACCTATTAAAACAACTTCTAAAACAAGATGATTATGTCCACCAAGACTTGAAAGTATCAGGATGATTGTGGTTTGCTATTGCAGTGATGTCATGTGAGTGACAGGTTGTCACGTTGAGAGGTATGCCATCAGAGAAGAGAAGTCGTTGGAAGATTGAGAAGATATTTTGATTAAATATTTTGAGAAAACAAATATTATATATTATACTATATTATATGCTTTCAAAATCTGAGGTAAATTATCCGTTATCGCTTGTGGCACAGTGACCTATTTTTAACTAAAAATAAATAATGTGTACTCATAACCAGTTTAATTTCTTCATAATGACAATCAGTTTATTCGATCTTGTTCTTAGGGAAATTCATATCCATCCCGATCTGTCAGCCGCGACGTCACAGAAATATGAACCGTTTCTAAATTAGAAACTCTGCGTGTTGCCATCGCGTCTGGTTAGGACAAAAACTCTGATTAACATGGAAAAGATACCTTTTATCAGTGTAGTTAGGACATGGTGTAACAGTAAAGAATGAATGAATATTGTTTATACTGACACAAATGTAAATGACAAAAAAAAAGAAGTTTAAATAAAGATTATTCTTAAATGAATGACCGTCTAAATGTGTGTGTCTGTGTGTGTGTGTGTGTGTGTGTGTGTGTGTGTGAGATGATACATCAACATTACCACACTTGTGCGGCCAATACGCGGGCCGTCACAAGTATAAAGTGATGACAGTGAAGGATGAGAGAGGACCAGGCCTGAATTTTATGTTGTTGTTTTTTTTTTGTTTTAGTTTATGCGTAAGTCGTCCATTAGTGGCTGCCGATTTACTTTCGCTTTGTTGTTTGTTTATTTTGTCATTAAAAGTTATGTTTGACATTTGCTGGTTCCTGCCTCCTCCGTCCCTTATGAACGAACTTTGTTACATTTGTGCCGAAAACCCAAGGGGAAAGAACGCGTTGTCAAAGGCTGCGTTTACACTTGGCACAAACATGTGATTACCGTGATCCGACCTGTCCACATCAAGTGGCTTCTGTATCTGGATAACAGATCAGATCTCGCATTGCCACGAAAAAAAAAAGAAAGGAAGAAAAAAAAAAAGGATGGCTCCGGTGCAAAGTCTTTTAAAAAAAACATTTTCAGTTGGGGGACATTTTACAAATCTTGCAAAATGAGGAGAATGAAGAGGCTGCAAGTACTAATAATGTGGATAGATGCCGTAATGGAAACGGTATAGAGAAACGTATGGGTCCGAGAACTTTGCCTGCTGTGGAGGGAAAAATGCGCGTTCTTTAAAGAAAATGTATGGTTCTGCAACTTTCGGGTGCAAAGGCAAAAATTTCAGTAATTTGCACTCGACTCTATCGCAAAACCACACAGCTACGTGCAGCAATTCCTGGAGAGAGGAGGGGGAATAATGACAGTGGGCGGGGTTTTGTGTGACGTCCACCTGTGAATGCAGACACGATGACTGGATTTCGCTTACATTACACAGAGATCCGATCACAATGCGTCCTCGACTACCTCTGAACCTGGACACGTTGATCGAATAACATCTTGATCAGAAGAGTGTAACACTTGGCTTTTCAATGTGAATTTGGAAAATATCCGTATTGGTTGCATGATAATGCCAAGTGTAAAAGCAGCCAAAGAGCCACCGTCGTTATAGGAAATCTGTAGTGCCATCAAGCAGAGTCTGCCACCATGGATGCTAAGGTGGTGCGCTGGAGTGACTTTCAGGGGGATGGACAACTAGCTGCTGCCCCCCTGGGTTATGGGAGGGCTGCTGCCATCCGAGAGGGGACGGAGGAGTCGCCACAGTTGTCCTGAGGCCTGAGCCAGCTGCAGTCTGCCATAATGGGGAGGAGCAGGGTAAGGGGGACTCCAGCTGGGTGCCCGAAGCCGGAGGAAGCGTCACCGTCCAACAGGGGGCAGAAGAGTCAGAGGGCCATCCACCGAGGGGTATCCAGCGCCACTACCAGGCATCGCGAAGGAGTTCAGCAAGTGTGTTTTGGGAACCGTACCCAAACCCAGGCCAAGATTTTATTTTATTTTTTCTCTTTTTTTCTCCTGGCTTGTCTGACTTTACTCACAGGTGCTGCAGCCATAGAGCGCAATCTGGCTCTGCAATATATAAAATAAAGTGCCTTGAACATTGTTACAAAATAAAATAATGACATGCGCGGAGTCGCGGACAAATCATTTACAATAAATACTGCAACCCATGGCATAAAAAAAGAAGAATTTCGAATAAGAAAAAAAAAAATCGATTGCATAGTGACTCATGCTACTTTCCCATTTCTATTATCACACTGTAGATTCGCTCTCTCTCATGTCATTCAAAAGCAACTGATGCCATGCATGTATAGTGAGTATAACATTAACATAATTTAAACTCAAACGTGTAAGGTGGAATAATGGTCATTATCTCAAAATAAAGGAGGTTTTGGTTGTGTTTGACCACAGCTGAAGAAGAGTACATTGTCTCCTCCCTTAGTCCATACTAAGAGACACAACAATCTCTCTCTCTCTCTCTCTGTCTCTCTCTTTCTTTTCCTCTCCCTTCTCTTTCCTCTTTATCTGCATCACAGGTTGTCTGTTCCTGTAAAGGTTGCAGCTTAGGAAAGCTTAGTCTACTCTGTGAATGACCTTTGCTTTTAATATGAATATTTCTCTTTCATTATTACTATCATATAGTACAATCTATGCACATGATCGGGCACAATAGATCTCCTTTTCATTAGTGCAGTAAAATGCCAGCCAGGCAGTGTAAGGGACTTCCACCCCTGCCAGATTATTCGCTTCTCTGTCTGCCCTTGCTCCCTTAACCACCTCTTGACAATGAGAATTAATATGCGTGCAGTTCTGCTGCTCTCTATTCTCGCTGGAGTTCAATAGGCAACTTTATCAGGGAGAACATTATTGAGAGCTTTGCCGAGAGCTTCTTCATCACACTCACATCTGAGCTGGCCCAACACTTGTCACTGTCAATCACAAGGTGATAATACACTGAAGATTTCCTCATTTGGTTTAATAAAATCTCCAGGCTTATTTGAACTGCAGTCATTATAGCAAATAATTGCTGCATTGAGGTGCTAGCCGGGCCATAGCCTAAGGGATAAGACAAGACTATTGCTGTGTGTGGGACTCGGTTGATGTTTTTTCCCCTCCTCTTTCCTTTCCCCAGTTGTGCATATTCCAATGAATATTGCATCTGAATCCAGCTCTGGCTTTTTTATTCAAACTAACATTGTTATTACTTATTATCTAGACGTGAAGTCATTCGTTCTGGCTGCTTTATGGCTTTTGCTGTCGTGGCATATTTCACTGGGGGGCTGCCAATTGCAATTTTTAACTGTCATTTAAACCAAATTGCAGATCAGAATAAGCAGGCCTTTGGTGTCTCAGAGGAGACACAGAGTGATGGAGAGGATGAGCACTGGATATTTTTCATCTGCAGCTTCAACACAATGGGCCTACCGAGTGTCTGTTTTGTAGGAAGTTTGATACATTAATCAATACCATAACAAAAAAGGGACAAAACAACAACAAAACCACTCATTATATTCGCTTTTTTCGTCTCAGGAAGCAAAACTTTGTGCAAGGCTCAGCCAAAGCCTGTTAGAAATCCATTATTTTAATAGCAGATGTCTTACTATTTCATAGCAGAATATATTAAAAATGCAGTGTTTACTTGATTTTACTCAGTGTCAGGCTCTCATTAAAAAGATCAGTCTGAAATCAGATTGCACCAAATTTTGTCATTTTCTATGCTGTTAACATTATTAACACTTCCAGGTCAGGTAGGCCAGAGGGTATTAGCATTTGAGACTGAGTGAAATCACCCTTTTCATGTCCAGCATTTACATTTTAGAAGTGCCACTGGGATCCAGTCAAAATCATCCTGTCAGTGAGTCAGTGACCTTGCTTTGTTTACTGGCCTGGCTACATCAAGAAACCACTGGCCAATTACTTATATTAACAGACTGTGTTGAAAAACAAAATGAAATCAGATAATTAAACAATAATTAAGTCAATAATTAACTTCCACTTTCAGTCCTGGACAATGTCATTTCCCTCAATTAGGTAAATCGGTGATGCAGTAAATTACTTTTTTCTTTTTTCCTCTGTGTTCCTCATAAATTATTATTAGGCATATCCCTCAAGAAATCAATCAATCAATCAAGCAGGTGCCAAATTTTACAGTGCAATTACTCCAGAAGTAAGCAGGAAAACTCATAAGTTACTGCCGTAGGCCACCATGAAATTGTCTGTAAAAAAATTGTGACCATGTAATGACAGCATCAATGACAGTCTTGCCAAAAGGACACGACTACTTTTCAAAGTAAACGCCTATGTGCCTATTTAGAGAGGATTGAATTAGGCAGTTATTTGGGGAGATTGTTGATTTTTCTCTAATTCTGAGTATTTGACTCCCTCTGTTGTCCTAAAGGGGGCATTGCAAAACCATCCGCATCTCTTGCCAATGCCAATTTGAACATTATAACAGTATAGCCTATTTCCTTTTTTGCTTTATTCTAAAACTCTGGAAGTGGAAACTTTCTTCTTTTTTGTAAGATAACTGATATTTCACCTGCAAAAGACGCGTAAAAGCTCAGGAATAATTGAAGTATTGTTTTATAAAACTAATATGAATAAAACTATCAGACATCCCATTATTATAGTATTAAATTAAAGTAATGGTTAACTTTAAAAGGTGCACTGAGGCTCGTAATTAATTGACCTCTTATTATGTATTAATAAAGCTACCCAATAACCTGTTTTAAAAACCAAGATTAAAGGGACCAATCCGAATTTACTACCTTGGTCTGATCTGATATACAGGGAAAAGCACCAATAAAATCTACCGTGAGTCTCTATAAGCCAATGACAGAACGCGAATCCATTCAGTGCAGTCAACTGGGAGGGTAGATACTACGTGTTTTAAAAACGTGTGAAATGTCCTGAGTTTAAGCACGGTAAGTTTCACAAAGTCCATTATAATGTAGAAATGTTTATGAACGTTTAGCAGAGATACGCCATGTAACGTTATATACTGTATAACATTTACAAATCGCGTCCGTTCATGCGCTCAGCTCACAACTCGAGGTAACAACACAGGAGGTATTTTGTCAGCTGATTTTTCTTGTCAACAACTTACCCACACTCTGCGGCAGATGCCATTTCCAGACGATTTTAAATGATCTAAAATATGTACCAAGTATTTGCTGCTTAAACGTTAAACTGGAGACATTTAACCTTGTGGATTGGTGTATTTAATGTTTGATCGGGTGAAGAGCTTGTCAATCACAATGAAATCCAATCACCGCCCTCAGTTGTGTTTATGTCCCGCCTTTTCCTGTCAAGTTAGCTAGAGGTGTGTTCAGTATTTGTCTGAGATTATTCGGATAACAGTGTCGTCGGCGATTTGGTTAACGGTGCGGCATTAAAAAGCAGTCTCAAACTATTTCACATCTGGACAAGTTACTGTGTGACATGTCTTTAACCAGGTGACAGTATTTGTCGCAGGTAAGTGGAAGCCCGTTTGTTTCGGAGATTTTGCTAAATGAAGGCTAGTCTAGTCCAGTTACAAAATACCGTCCGTGTCATTAACGTTACCTGAAACCCTGCTTTAAAAACTGTGTTCTCGCCTAGAGAACACTTTATTAAACGCTAAAGTGTACACGTTATGAAACAAAGCCGTCTGCAGTGGGTGTCAGGTAAACATGAAGGCAATTGTCTTATGGGGAGTCAGAGCTCTTGTTTCTAGTTGAGGCGGTTCTTCTTGTGTGCCAGGCGTTGACATCTGTCATGTTACTACTGAAAATTCACTCACCTTGGTCATAATTTTATATGAATTATTAGTTTAGGTAAATGTTTGTCTCTTAAGACCCTGCTAGATCTGGTTCTAGTTTTTATTTATTTAATCTTATTAATACATTTTTACTTAAAGTCTTAAAATACGACAGGGAGTATAAAAATGAGAAGTGTAATTTTCTAAATAATGTTTTACACACACTTCTAATATTAATTGTTCACAGTATAAATTGGGTCTTTATACATACAAACATATCCCTTGCATTAGGATGATCATATTTGGGGGTCCACCATGTCATATAAATGATTGAAACCCCCCGCATTATACTGTAGCTCACTGAAGTTCTCACTAGCAACAGCATGGTTATTGGGGATTGGATTGCCACCAGCTGCCATACAGCATCAGGTTGCCCATTGTGGTGTTCGAATATCCAGGCTCTCATCAGCACTTTCTCTCTCTCTCTCTCTCTCTCTCTCTCTCTCTCTCTCTCTCTTTCTCTTTCTCTTTCTCTCTTTCTCTCACAGCAAATTCTTCGGATGCCACCAAAAAGTGGACAAGTATACACCCATCAAGAGCTCAATGAGTAATGAACCCATTCTGGAGCATGTCGACAAACGCTGGTCGTAAGGTAAAGTATGGCAGTCCTAAATATCTGAACAGGCTTTAAAGTTAAGCCAGAACAGGGCCTGTACCTGACAACATTTGACTTGATCCTGCCTGACTCATCTGGTGCTGTTAAATCTGAGGCCTGAATCCGGCCTGTACTCTGTCTGCCGTGTTGTGACCTCTAGGTCACAACATATATAGGTCACAACACGACAGACAGGGTACAGGCCGGATATAGCCCATATATATGACACACACACACACACACAAACACACATAAATCTTAAGGTAAAGTCTGAAATTGTTATGCTGCATATCCCAATGTCCTTTACCTGAAGTCTAAATGCGCAAACTAAGAGGAATGGACTGGTTTACAACAGGTGATTTCTTCAATAAGGAAGTCACGTTGGAGGCTCAGGGTTTAAAGGTGATTTTTGCACAGTTCAGTCACTCTAAAGTCACAAGCTTTTGTGGTGGAGGAGGGTGTTTTAGGCTAGTGGCTTATTCTCCTAATATAACATTGATTAGTTTTGAAGTTATGGTTGTTTTAAACTCTTGTTGAAGTCTGAGAATTGCAGTCAATTAATGCTTTTAACTTAAAAAAGAAGTAGGCTAACAGTTTGTTCGTTGCAATCTCCAGAGGTGTTGTCTTTCTGACTTTGGTGTGGTGTGGCATCGCAGCTGTCAGAAAGACGTTTCTTACTACATGCCGACTCTTGACCCCATTGCTTTGTCTCATTGTTTTATGGTAGACACTTAGACTAGCTGTTTGTAATTTCTTTGAGAGGTGTCTGACTGTATTCTATGATTATTCAGCTGTAATTTGTTTTCATTGGCTTTATTAGAGGCTATGTGCTGAATCTGTTTGCTGTTATTTATTGTTTCCATTTAGCCCCTACTGCTTGTGAATTTTTGGTGTCTGATATTTACTTTCATCTCTTGAATTATAGTGAGGCCCAGATGGAGTCTGGAGGGTTTTTTTTCTCTCTGTGCTAAGAGAAATTCTGCATAATGGATTCAAATAAGGTAAAATGTATTAGGCGAGTCTAATAGTGCTAGATCGTGCTTATTGGTAGATTAACGCGTAATCATTAAGAAAAACATGAAAAAGGAAAAATTAAGAAGAAAAAAAGACACAAACTTTCAAAGGTTTCTCCAATTCTGAGTTCTGTGATATGGATTAGCATGACTTGACTTATCAAGATCACATTTCACTTAAATTAAAAAATATATATATATATATATATATATAGATTTTTTTTTAACTCATTCTCTGATTCTAACTGTAACTGTTTTATAGTTAAAAAGTTTGACTGCTTGTTTCATTAACTGGAACATTTACTGCAATGAAAATGTATTTTTTTTTTCGAAGAAATAGTCTAGAACAGTAATGTTATTAGACAGATTGAGTACTAGAGAAATTTGGCCCTGGGAATTCCAAATATTTAAAACATCATCATTTGCAAACAAAAGTAAAAAGTTAAAAAACACAATAAGCTTAATTTGTTGGTGCATGTGTGTGCAGAGATCTGACGCTGAAGAGCAGGGTGGTCCAGGGGAGCAGAGAGCCAGTCCAGCTCGTCCTTCGTTTGGTAAGAAACAGCTTCCCTCCATCCCGAAGAATGCCATCCCCATCACTAAAGCTGCATCTCCAGCCTCAACACAGTCTGCCAATGGCACCCACGCCTCGTACGGCCCTTTCTACCTGGAGTACTCGCTGCTTGCTGAGTTGTGAGTGATTCTCCGCTCTTATTCATTGGCTTTCATAGATGATTGCATATGAGGAAGTTGGCACACCACAGCTCCATAGAAAAATAATTTATTGCTTGTTCTCACCAAAAGTGACCTTCATTGGACAGACTTACAGTAGTTTTAAAACTAATTTTTTTTTTTTTAAAGCTTCCCCAATAAATAATTATCCTCACCACTGTTTTCTCTGGTCTTCACTTCCTCTGCTCTATCTGCTACATACTTTGTCACAATTGTATATTTTTCTAAATCATACAATATGTCTTTCTTTGATTCATGCCAATAAGTATATGCTTGTTTCCATCTGTTTTGTCTCTCATTAGCAGATGGCCTTTGTTTTTGTTTGCTATTTGTATTACATTTTGAAGCGACCTTGGGTTCTTGAAAGGTTACTATATAGAAAATATGTTTTTTTTGGTTAATTATTATTATTATCTGTCAAGTTTTTTTTATATTTTGGAAAGGAGTCTCTTATGCTCATCAAGGATTCATTTATTTAATTAAAAATACAGTAAAAACAGTAATTCTGAGAAAACAAATATTTTACTTTGTAATAATATTTAAATTAATAAATTTAAAAATGTAATTTGTTTCTATGATGACAAAGCTGAATTTCCAGCATCATTTACTCCAGTCTTGATCCTTCCACATGATCCTTAAAAAAATAAAGCAGCCCTACACAAGGGTTTTCAACTTTCATAATAATAATAAATGTTACTTGAGCACCAAATCATCATATTTCAGAATGATTTCTGAAGGATCATGTGACAACTGGAGTAATGATGCTGAAAATTCAGCTTTGCCAGTATAAGAATCAATTTAATTTGAAAATATTAAAAATGCAAAATTTTTTTTTTTTTTTTTTTGTAAAAATATTTTACATGTATTATTATGTTTATGAAACCATCGTTGAGGTTTTTGACTGCTGGATGTGCACATTTTTTTTCTAATTCCAGTTGTACAGAATATCAGATCTACAGGCTTTTCCCACTAGGTTTTGGGCAGTAATAGTTGATCAAGTAACTTGATTTATTTTCTAGTTGTAGTGTTAATTTATGAAGCTGTGATTAAAACATACCCAAAATACAATAGGATTTTATGTTTATGTAACCTAACCATCTAAGCATATGCATCACGCCTGTTATTCACATTTGTTATTCCCTGACTTATTTTCCCTGAAGTTGTGTAGCACCATCTTTAGGATATGCAGTACTTTGATTTTTCAGTGTATTGTTGAAATGGACAATTGTGACCATGTCTCTGTTGCAGCACATTGGTGATCAAGCAGAAGCTCCCTGGTATCTATGTACAGCCTTCATACAGATCAGCACTGAGTAAGAATGTCTTCCTCCACCCTCACGCAAAATGTCCTTTTGCTGCATTCCATTCAACTCCAAAAGAATTTCCAACTTCCTGTCTGGAAAAGTTGCAGTAGAATGTGCAGTCAATTAACTTCTACTTGGAACCTTGTGTGGAATTCTACAACTATGTCAGGATGAGGATGGATTGTCACGTGGATATGCTAGCATGATAAATGATAAATGCACAGATTCAAGGAAATAAAATTCAATATGTTCTCACACATGGAAAACAAATGGTGGAGATTTGTTTTTGAATGGAAGGCGGCGTTAATTAGTATTGCAGTTTTTGTATCAAATTGATAATTTGTGTAATTATTAATGTCCAATAACTCAGCTGAAGAGTTAAATTGATTGCTGTATTGCTGATTTGCTCTGTCAAGTATACATTAATGTCTATTTTTTGTTGCAGTGTGGTTTGGTGTGATTTTCATTCGACATGGCTTGTACCAAGATGGTGTTTTTAAGTTCACTGTCTACATTCCAGATAACTACCCAGATGGAGACTGTCCTGTAAGTACTTTACACATCTTTCCACTGAATTTTTTGACACAACATGACCAGGGCACTGCTACTTGTTCATTCAGTCCATGACTTGCTGTCATGTAGAGATGAAACAGTATGAAAATTATCATGGTTGCAGTGATCGAAATGATCACCCTTTTCAATATTATGTGCTGAGAATGTTTAAAGTACTGATACAAGTTTATACGAAATTGACTCAACAAATAAAATTAGCAGCGCTATGCACTTTAAAAAAAAAAAAAAAAAAATTAAAATAATAACATTACCAATGACAGACAGGTTTCAAGTTTATGAATTTTACGACTTGTATCATAACATGCTATATACCAACATGTACTACATGTTTAAATAAAGTTTTGACAAAAAGTTTCATAAAATGTTAAACCTCATTTCATCCTTTAAACCATTTTTTTTAAGAAAAGAGAAGATCAAATAGTTAATGATAAATGATTTTAGGCATTTCATCTGCTCTGTAAATAATTCTAATTACCTTATCCAAATTGTTTACATTAGCTTGTTTTCCATCAGCTGGTTACAATTTACAACATTTGCACTGTTATGTTTGTCATGTATAGGATCATAAAAAACAGTGGTAATAAACAACTTTTCTATACAATTTTGTTTCTAGAAAGACACCAAATTGATAGATTAGATGAATCTATTGCCAAAGCTAACCATAGTAAAGTCAGACCTTGCTGTCGTCTTTATTCGTAGTTTTAATGCCAAATGGAATGTTGAAATGCTTCAATCTTAATTCTGAAACTGATGACATCAGGGTGTGTCTTGGAACAGAACATTACTAGCTGGCTGGGCTCTGAACCGGTTCAAGAAACAAAAACAAGAAACAAACACAATTTTTACAGGAACAAACAAAAACAAAATCAAGTTTAACTCTTAAAATAATTAAAAGTTATTTTATTGTTCTGTATAATATTTTAATTTGGCAGTCAACCAATCTTGAATTCAAATAGTACGGCCTATGCAAATTTAATGTTGATGCATCCAATGTGAGTGAAATACCCGTCAAGTCATCTAAGGCAAGTCGCAGTAACAATGTGCTAGCATTTACTTTTGGATCCAGGACTTTTGAAAATGATTATGGCAGGTAATATCCAGCGTGTTTTAAACCAGCAAAAATGGCAGGTTAGTGTAGAACCGCTACAGATTCAGGAAATATGTATGGTCAGAAACTTGCATGTTATATTATTAATATTTTTCAGTGAATTTTGGAGATTTGTTTTGTTGAGGGAGTGTTGTCGCATTACATTTATCAACTTGCAGGTTACAAAGTTTATTGTAGCTATGTGGGCACTCAGTTCTTCCTGTCGTTAATACACTTAGCCAAAATGTTGTGTTATAAAAGATGAAGTGCGATGCACGCTCACAGGCTGAATTGGATTTGACTAGATGACAAATACCAGACTAAGACCCTCTTCTCTGCTCCTCAAATACATAAAACATTAGCCTTGACAAGCATTGTGTTTTTTGAGGAAAAATAATGCTGTACTTATTAAAGAACAAAATGTGTGCTGCACTTAATTCACGATTGAACCGGGTGGAGCTACTGTGCGGGGTTTTCCAGACAGTTTGAGGATCCACTAGAGTTGATGTTGTTGTGTCCCCTAGCCCCTTTTAGCCCTGCCCAACTTTATCAAGTCAGCAGAGGTGTGTTTATTTTATTTATGTTTTAATTACTTGCTCAATGAGTTTCTTATTCTAGGTTTGAAAAATCAAAAGAAATTAATAAATACTTAAGTCATGGAGAGTCTATTGGATATAACAGAATATAGATAAGCTTATTCATTAATCATGAATGTCTGGAAAAAATAACCCACGGGGTTCCGAAACCATAGTTTTCACTATGTCCATATCTATTTGTCTTTTGCAGTCATCAGAAGAGCTAAAATAATTTTCTTTTCTGTTGCATTTATGCATATTCTTTCAGAGGGTTGTTTTCGACACCCCAGTTTTCCACCCACTAGTGGACCCCGTCTCTGGCGAGCTGGATGTGAGAAGAGCTTTCACCAAATGGAGGTCTGTTTAAAAGGAAATAAAGCCCTGCTGTCATTTTCAATCATTTAAAGTACTTTGTTGGCATGATTTTGTCTACATATATTTTTAAAAGCATTATAGACAAAATAAGTAATGACAAGAAAAAATAACTAACTAAACTAATTAAATATTATTTAAGTCAGGTGTTTGGTAGTGGGTGAAAATAATATTTATCTAGACATTTATCATTTTTGCCTTCATGAAGTTGCCATAATTTAAAGGGGCTCAAGGTTATTTTGGCTTTTTTTTTTTTTTTTTACTGTGGAAAGGATTTTATTTATTTATATTTATCTGATTTTGCAGACGAAACCACAACCATATCTGGCAGGTTCTTATGTACGCCCGCACAATCTTCTATAAGATCAACACTATGGATCCGCTCAACCCAGAGGCTGCTGTGCTGTGAGTGTTGGATTCTGTATCATTTTTGTAGTCAACCCAGTTTGAACTCTTCCGAGCACTAACACTTGTGACAGTCACTAGATAAGGTTAGCGTGTCAGCCACTGAATTTACTTCTGCTTTACATAAAGAAAATAACCACAATCTTGCTTTCTTTTGTTTTTGGGCATTGCCTACATTAGTCTGAGCTTATTTTGACTTCCTGTGCATCTGAAGATGCATGCTGCTTTCAAGCTTAGTCCAACCTCAGACTTGGCTTCACACTTCAAGATAAAAGCTTGTTTAGTTCTTTTTTTTTTTTTTTTTTTTTTTTTTTTTCTTCCCTGCATTCATTTGCTCTTAGCTGTGCCTCCAAGTAGTTATAAGATTGTTTTGAAGTCCTGTACCTTTGACTGCTTTTACTTACTAATATCAATGCTGTCTGTGCAGGTATGAAAAAGACATCCAGCTCTACAAAAGCAAGGTGGTAGACAGTGTCAAGCTATGCAATAGTCACCTGTTCGATCAGCCCAAGATTGATGACCCTTATGCAATAAGGCAAGTACAACACTCAGATGTTATGTTGTGGAGTTTTCCTTCATAATTATGATCTCTTGGGCTATATTTACACTAGCACAAGTGTATTTTTTTAGTATCTGACATATTTGATATTGTTGCACACATGTAAACAAAAAAAATCTGCACAAGATATTTCACATTCGTTTAGAGCCTCTATCAAATGTGGTTTCGGATACATATCTAATATCTGGACGTCTGACCTATGTCTAAAGTGGAACTCCAATCTACCACAGGGTGAGGGACAAAGTGAGGCTGTTCTTTGTTCTATTAAGCAGCCATCGTTCCTGTATTATTATAAAAAAAAATTTTATTGTGAGTGTATACAAATAAAAGTAGACTTTATTAAGTAAATGTATTATTTTTGACTGTATGACCAAAAATGGTCAATGGAGTATTTTAAGCAGTTTCTACTGTAAAAATGTTTGATAGGGATTCATGTAAAAGCAGATATCCGATACGAGTCATGTCTTAAGTTAGTGTAAAAAGGGCTTGACCAAAAAAAAAAAAAAAAATCTGGTCAAAAGATCTATTGATTAAGCCTTTGAGTGTAAATGCAGCCTTGCTGTCATTCGTGAAAATGAAACCAAGAATTTGTGGGGTTTAGCATTGAGTCATCAGACTGGACCTCATCTCATTTGTTTTTCTCTTTCTAATATTTGCGTTTTCTCTTTGCAGCTTCTCTCCATGGAATCCAGCAGTGCATGAAGAGGCAAAAGAGAAAATGTTTGCACATAAAGTGAGTGTGTGACGCTCCCCTGACTGCTCTTCACAACCAAGTAAAAGCTGGCTTCTTCCTAGTATCTGATGCATGCCTCATTTTAAGTCAGTAGCTTGTGTGTGGAACACTATTTCCGCTCTTATATCCTGGTGTCTTTTTCTTGTGGGTTGGTTCAAATGTGAATTATTGTGAAAATATTAATTTCATAATCCTCTTTGTGACCAATGGCCTTCTTCTGTTATAGCGGCGACCAGATGATTATAACAAAGGATTGCCAGTGTCTGGGCTGTCTTGGGTGAAGCCTGGTTCCACTCAGCCTTTCAGCAAAGAAGACAACCCCCTTCAGACGTGAACATTCAGTGCTTGTGTCTGTCCACCAGGAGGGGCGCTATGCTACTGTGGCTGCGCTGAACCACATGTATAGAATTCTGATGCAGTTCTATGAACTTCATCTTCATTTGCAAAACCCTTGCTCAGCTTTAAAAGAAAATCATTTTAAACTGCTTTAATGGCTTCAGAACTATAGACACGTTCCCAGTATAGAACTAAAGACCCCACTCGTTCATTTCAATGCTGAGGCTTGAACGCACAGATGGCACCGAGATGGTTCTAGCGAATAATGTTACTTGCACATGTTTTCAGGCACAACAAACCACCTCACTTATTTGTGTTGGTCATGATCTTCTAAATGATGAACTTGGTTTTCTAACAAATAATTTGATAGATTTGATAGTTTCCTTTGGTTTTCCTTTCTCCACAAACATGATTAATAGTCTTAATGTGAGACGTTCATTAGCAGGCTGGGACAAAATGCTTCTCTCTCTCTTTTTTTGTGTCTCGATGTATTATTTGGGTTGAGTTTTTTTTTTTTTTTTTTTTTTGGTTTGTAATATCCTGTGTATGAAATGGTTTTAATGTAAAATACAGAGCAAGGCAAATACTATTCAATAAGACTAAGTTAATCCTTATTTTTTAGTAATTCACTTTTATTGTGTCCTAATGGTTTGATCTAAATGGGTTTGATGTGTAAATAGTGGAGCAGTTCAATTAAATGAATGGCCTCTATAACAGAGTCCTATTTATCTAGAAATTTACGATGGTTGACATTTTTTAGATTTTTTTTTTCTTTTTTTTAACAATGCTTTTCTTTTTGTCTGCTTTGGGCAGTTTCAGTAAGAATACTGATGTTAGCTCAGCTGTGTAAGTAATGTACTTTTGTTTTTGTTTTGTTTTTTATCTGTTAAAAGCCAATAAATGCATAAAAAATGAAACTGGTCTGATTGTATTTAGTTGGAATGTGCTGTTTTAGTGGCATTTTGTGTAGATAACTGCTTTACAAGTGGATTTGCAAAATACTGCTTTTAAGATTGTGTGTGTACGTATATTTGAGGGCTGTGGCAAAGATAAAATGCAATTAATCGCATCCAAAATCAAAGTTTGTTTACATAATATATGTGTGTGTGCTGTCAACAATTATTTTGTATACATAAATACATTTGCATGCATGCATGCATATATTTAAGAGTTGTTTGCATGTAAATACTGTGTATATGTATATATAAACACAATCAATATTATATATATAAAAATATACATATTTTATATATTAACACATTTTCTTAAATAAATACATGCATGTGTGTGTGTGTATTTATATATACAAAATAATAATACACATCACACAATTATATTATGTAAACACAATCTTTTATTTTTTAATTCTTTGGATGCAATTAATCACAATTAATCTTTGCACAGCCCGTGTGTGTGTGTGTGTGTGTGTGTGTGTGTGTGTGTGTGTGTGTGTCCAATTCAAATGTTGACTAGTTGTCCTAAGAAAAGATTTTGATGTGAAGAGCAAACTGGTACCTTTAAAATCATGCTGTGATAAAGTGAAGCAGTGTAAAAAATAGTCATTTTGATTATATTCCTTTACATTTGACATGCTCCAGTTTCTGCTGTATTTGTCAGTGTTTACAAGAAACAGTTCCCAAAAGATCCACCAGAGGTGATCAAATATCAGAGGGACCGACACCAACTTTTCTCCGCTTCTCTCCTCCCACTGCTTCTACAACCATAGGCTGATTCACAACCGATGTAAAACCATCTCTGATTGGCTGATTTCCCGGCACGGCCATCTTGTTGTTTCGACTCTCAAACTTCATGTTTTGCTACTGTACAATGATGTTACAGATTACGAGTAACGTTTTAAGGACATGATTATTGACCTTTGCTAAAACTCAACCCAACGATTCAAACAGGCGTCCCAGTTATTCAAAAGAAATGAATTCAACGCTAACCAATCACAGAGAACTTAACACGTATGCAAATTAACGTTTTATCATCATCCTACGTCAGCAGCGCTGGAACCGCTGAGGTCGCCCAGCCGCGATATTAACTACGCCAAAACTTCGCTATTTTATTCCTCCGTAAATGATCGCGCTGTCACCGGAGGATTTGGTTTTGTTTGGGTAAGTTCGTTTATTTGTTTCCTCTCCTAGAATAAAGATAATGTAGATGGTTATAGAGTGCGACAGTGCTGAAACTCAGGTGGCTGTCAGTTCTCTGATGAGAGAGAGAGAGAGAGAGAGAGAGAGAGAGAGAGAGAGAGAGAGAGAGAGAGAGAGAGAGAGAGAGAGAGAGAGAGAGAGAGAGAGAGAGAGATCTGCCTGAAGGGAATCCCAGTCTGGATGTAACACCCGTAGCACCTGAACTTAAGTAGACTGTCACGATATGAGCTCCACGTGAAATGCACGACACGGACAGGCAGCAAACGCTGGTTCTGAACTAACAGCGACCGAGCACACACCAGAAAGTAGACCAATTGATTGCTGTCTCCCGACGAACGAAAAAGAACAGTTTGTATATCAAGGATTATCATGTTCCTACGCTGTCTTAACAAACTTGAAGAGGACACACGTTTAAAAATGGAAATGGTCTGGTGACAAGGCTGAATCGTGTGTTCCAGGTGATGTTCTGGATGGTACACTGATTTCATCTATAATGGCGTGTAGATTCATACAGGTAATGTGCGAAAACAGAGGATTACAGGCTCGACCATTAGAATATAATATCAGTAATATTAAGAGTTTTCTGACCTACACTCAAACAAAGTAGCTACTTTAATGAGGGATTCTTCAATTAGTCACCTTTGACAGCTTTGTGAAACATATTTAAAATATATATTTGATTAATTTTTACTGGGTTAAAGATTTGATTATGATGGTGATCAATCTTCAAGTGAATTTTGGTAGGCTATATGGTGTGGATTTTTATTGATTTATTTTTTAATGATAACAGCAACTTGTGTTAGAGATTGATGGTTAATTTTGATATTATAGTTTATGAATTCAAATTCTCAAATACTGACTGATTTGGTAATGGCAGATCAGAATGTAAAAATTGTAAAAGAAAAACAGAAAAACAAACATGCTCTTAATTGGAGTTATAATGACAGTTTTTTGTACTAGAAAGAAAATGAGCATTCATTTACATTATTAAAAAAAGTTTTTTAGGGGAGAGTAAATAAACGTAAATAAAATAAATGTATGGTCTAATAATATATTCTTTAAATTAGAAGGATTTTTTTTGTTTGTTTCAAAATATATATATATATATATATTTTTATATTATATATATATATATTTTTTTTTTAATAAAACAACTTCCCCTAATGGAAGGACCCATATTCATGCACACCTGGTAGTACCATTGGACTTTTTTTGTGTGTGTGCTTATGGGACCTCCAGAGCTCAGATAGCCTATTCTCTCCAACACTTTGTTTGTTTCTGCCACGTGCATTTTGTCTATATAACTTACCTTAGTTGTAGAGGCAGCTATCAAAGTCTGCAAATATTCATTATTAGTTTCAGCTCTATACTTTCGAATCAGAGACCTCACTAGTACAGGCTCGTAAAATGTAATGAAATGTGAACCAAGATGCTGCTGGGACTCTGTGGCTGGTTACAACTTAGTCTAGTTTTCAGTGTTGTAGTACTCGAGACTCGGACTCGGTCTCGAGACCATATTTTAATGGTCTTGGTCTTGTCATGGACTCGTGTGCATTTGGACTCGGAATTGACTCGTACTCGAAAAAATTTTTTTAGGACTCGGACTTATTCCCGAGTCCACTCGTGTTCAATTCAAAATACTTTTCATGATTATTAATGTATGTTAATAAAATATTTCTTTCAATTGATTGACACGCCCAGTGATTGGTGATTTTCTAGTGCACAACTGCGCATAACAAATTGTAATAAAATTACTTTTAACATCACCTACTATGTGGCCTTTTTACCCTAAACTGATCATATTTTTTAAACTCTAAGTAAATTCAGTAAAATAAAAAAAGGATTTCTCTAAGTAAATAAAAGTAAATTAGGTAATCAACCCTCACTGGTCTCGGACTCGACTCTCTATGGACTCAGTCTTGACTCGGACTCGACTCTCTGTGGTCTCGGTCTCGACTCGGACTCGAGTGAGGTGGTCTCGACTACAACACTGCTAGTTTTGTCGCATAGGGTCACTAGGTTACAACAACTTGTGCTCTACTAAATTTTTTTTTTTTTGCGTTGCACCATTAAACTTTGATAAAGCTTAACTTCTCTACATAGCTACAAGCTAAATATTTACTGAAGACAATAGACATTTACACTTGCTTACATTTTAAAAGAGAGAGAACATGATGTGAATAAATCACTGTTTTAGTGAATCTAAAGCATCCTAAACAGCACACCTCTGTGTGCATTTGTCCTCGTTTTGCCTGTCAAATGAAATCAGTCATGACAATGATGACAATGTTATTTACATATAAAATATCTGTTATGTTATGTTAACTTGTAATACTCATCTTGTAATATTAGCACCTCATTTAATGGAAACTCTCACATTTAAACGTATCTTCTGTTCATGTATTTAAAGGCTGCTATTGGATCATTGAAGGTAAATGTCATATGCGACTACACATTCTCTTACTGAGAGCTTACGGCCTATTAGTTACGTTTTGCCTTATGGTGGAATGGTGCGACAGAGTTAGTTGCAAACTAGCTGGTAATAATTACTAAGCCGCTATTTTGTGGACTACTAGAAAAAAAAAATAGACAGTGTACAATGACGTGTTCCTTTTGACTTGACACAGCATTTCAAATGCATTGTCTAGCACTCTTGATGTAGAAAACAATTCAAAAACCAGATGGACACAAGAAAGCATCCTGTGTGAATGACCCCTACGTCACTTTGGATAAATTTAGGATAGAGATGCGTTTAAACTCCAAAAACAATAAATACCTTGTCCTTGTCCTTTACACCCATCTCCATCTGAAGTATTGTTGAACTTACACCAGGAAGCAAAATGGCATTCAGTGATGAGTCAATGGAAGCTCCAGGAGGGACAGTATAATTTGAGCCCACATACATTTTCCTCTGTTTGAAAAATCATCTCTGAGTATCATGAGTCACGATGCAGACAACTGAAGAACCTTTTCATTAAGTCAAGTCAAGTCAAGTCACATTTATTTATATAGCGCTTTTCGCAATACAGATTGTATCAAAGCAGCTTCACAGTGATAACATGAAAGTAGCACAACACAGATCAACAACATTGCTAAACACTAAATAACCCCAACTGAGCAAGCTCAAAGCAAGCCAAAAGCAAGGCGACAGTGGCAAGGAACCAAACTCCATCAGATTGGATTAGTTCTAGAGAAAGTCTCGTTCAGCCAGCTTTACATTAATTGATTCATTTTGTACATCAACTAAAAACCTCAACCTGTCCATTGTAGTGCACATGTCAGTAGTTGGTACATGTGTATACTCTTAAGAATTTTCTGCTTCAGAAAATGTGAATTTTATGACAGTGTTATTATTCGCTATGCCATGTTGTGCACCGGCAATCAGCTGTTTCTTTCTGTGTCTCTTTTAAAAAGTGGCTTTTGTCATTCCACAATTAAAGCAGGTTCATTATTTGTCCAGTACTTGTATAAGATTGCACTGGTCCATATTTCTGTTGTTTAGAAATACTCTAAAAATAGAGAAACCTTTGCTGATCTTGAATTGCATCTGCAAAACCTGTTTTTTTTTTTTTTTTTTATAAAGTTAGTCTAAGACTAGCCTTATTCTAATGCTGGAAGATCTAGGCTTCCTTAGTTTTTCACTTTAATTTTTCACTCGGGATGCACAATATATCAGTATCATATCAGTTATCGGAGCATGCTGACTATACAGCATTTTTGCATTTATCAACTAGCTGTTAACTAGTATTTAATGGACCCTTTTGTAGACACTGATAATGCGTTTATTAACTTTTTTTTTTAATTTACTTTTCAAAATTTAATGAACTTTTATAACACCCTTTGTGTCATATTACCTTGGTACCAAAATACCAATTAACTGCTGCGAGAGTGATGGTAAATTTTATATATTTTTCTATTCTGACTGTCATAATCAATCTCTGTACATATACACTTTTTTTTTTTTGCAATTGGAGCAAACGGGAAGCTAAAATCATCATTTCTGTAGTCTCCCATTTACCACTATAGAAGTTCACCCAATGATTACTTGTTTTTGAGAACCCTGGAAATATGAAAAGGGTCCATTTTTCATGCGCATTTCTTCTATTTTTACATTCACCCTTGTCGTCATCAAACATGCACTTAAAGTAAAAAAATAATAACAGTTAAATGTAATTTATTTCATAATACATATCCATTTTTCATACTATACAATATAATGTTAGAATGCTTCAATTAACTTTTAACATTTTTTTCACAATTTACTGTCTGTCAGTCATAACAAGCCATTTAGCAGTTTAATCATATCAGTCAATATTTTAATGAAAGGAGTACATGAACTGTTCCTAAGGATCAGGTGCAAGAAATTGCAGAAAAAGACAAAGTCATATCTTCCTCCAGTTCCACTTTTGATGTGGAAGTCTTTGAAACTGCACTCGCCACCTGTCATGTTGTTTAAAGCATGCTGTGCTGTGGGAAAATGAATCACTAAAAAAAGAGGTTACTTGATAGGGGTGGTCCAGGATCAGCTTCGCTCATCCAGAAAAAAAACCTGACCATAGTCAAACACAGCTCTGAATCTGGTTTCGGGTCTCTGGCACCAGGAAACCTCTACAATAGCTACTCTTTAGATGAGTCACAATTCATGACTTGGCTGCTGTCACAGGACAATTTCACAACGGAAATGCGTTGACTTGTGCAGTCCAAGACCAGCAGCGCTGACACTCAGCCGTGCCTCATCTTGTTGAAGTCGCACTCTCACTGACAAAAGCCAGTGGATTTGTTTTTGTTTTTTTTAAATGCATTGCATCAAACCATTGACCAGGGCTGTTAGGCATTTTGCAAAATGTAAATTGAATGGGACGTTGTAGGTTACTCTATTAAAGAGAATTGTGTAAGATCTAATCTTTGAAGAGTGTGTGCTGGGGGAGGGGGTCGCAGTGTTATTCAGTAGTAGGAAGTTGCAGGTGTTTTTGCTTGTACAGAGTGTACGGCTAATGGCCTGAGACGGCAGGGCTCTTATCAGTGTGTCTTTCAGCTGTGGACTGGTGCTGTTTCCTGAAGACACCTCTAGCCTTTCTTCTAACTAGAAATGTTTCTGGCCTGATGCTTATCCTATGAAGCCAGCGGGATATAAATCTGTCCTCACAGCCAAAGAGTCTGATCAAAACTGGTAAGCTATCTTGGCTGAGAAGTTTGGCAATGAGTGTTTACATAAATCTTTTCGGGTCTGTTGTGTCTGTGCCACAATGTTTCATTAGATCCACTGGTAAGCCATTGCTACTCCAGCTGTATGAATTGCCTTTAAAAAAAAAAGTCACAAATAATCATCTTATAATCATCAAATACGTATGGCACTACATGCAATATGCAGTAATCTACACACCAAAAATGAAATGAGAACCGTGTTCTTGAATAATTAGCTATTTTATGCACTATATCATCAACTGTGAAATATTATTACAATGTAATTTATTACTGTGGTGGTCCAGTCTTCATTGTCACATAATCCTTCAGTAGTCATTCTAATATGCTTAATTTTTGTGGAAACCATTATTTATGTTTTTCAAGATAGTAAGTTCAAAAGAACAGCATTTATTGAAAACAAATCTTTTGTAACACAGGGCTCCAGACTGCGACCAAATGGTCGCATTTTGCAACCAAAATTTGAGAGTGTACGACTGAATTTTACATCCAGTCGCACATGTGCGACCAGTAAAGTTGTCTTTTTTTTAAGTTTTTTTTTTTTTTTTTTTACATATTAAACGTGGAAGGAGCTTATCAATGAATCTGGAATGTGTGGCAGGCCAATGAGTGAGGAGAATAGGGAATGGCCACTGTAACTGGCTAATGTGCGGAGGGGGAGGGCCCTAGAGATAATCGAGCGCGTGTTTAAACGTCTGTGGGAAGGAGACGGAGACGCAGACAACCTGCTATGTGTGATTAAGCCATAGGGTCTGAGCAATTATGAGCAAGCGAACTATTGACTCGTTCTTCCAACCTGCGGCTAGTGTGCAACAGTATTACAACAGCGATAATAATAATAAAAAAAAAAAAAAAACGTGAAAAAAACAATTACTCTTTGTAAACACTGTTCAGTGCCAAATGCTCGAACATTCAATTCTTGCACTTGAATGGACAAATTCACAGACAAAGTATGTCAACATATCCGTCTTGATGAGTATCCTAGCAGACATAGTTTTTTATGCCTTAAGTGAACTTATGGTCAAGATAGACACTCACAGTATTGTGTAGGCCTACTGAATCAGCTCTGAATAGCTTTTGTAACTTTAATAAGGATTAATCTTTAATTTATATAGTCAAATATGCTATGTCATTTTACATTTGATTATTATTCAGTTTCTGTACCTGAAAACTAATGTTAGACCTACCTGAAAAGCATAGTTTATTTTATACTCTATTGTATTTATTTGTGCTTTTTTCTTGTAGTTACATTATTTGTTGATATTTTCTTTATTTTATTTGACCGTAGTCTTTTTTTTACCTGAACATAGTACATACTGAATCATACTGTACATAAACCGTGAACCTAAACCTGTGATACAAACTGAACCGTGAGCTATTTGAAACGTTGCAGCCATAGTACAGTGTCCCAGTCGGAAGATGGTTCAGAGTGAAAGGTTTCTGTGGCGAAAAAGGCCAAACCCACCATTTTCGTGAAGACGGACTGTGAGAAATTCAGCTGGTTAAGGTAGTACTGGAAGGAGACGAATTCCATGAACTAAGAATGTTGCAGTCGATACCCCATAACTGCGGGGAACAAGAAGTTTGCCGACAGTGCAGGCACTTCACAGTTTAAACACAACATGCTAGTTACTGTAAACACAACCTTAGCCTCAAGCATAGAGTATGCGGTGACATGTTAATAAATCAAAAAGCAACGTCACTGCCGGATGCTTTTAGAAGACAAAAGGTTGTAATGTTAAATCAGAGCACAATAGAATTGTCATTTTTGCAACTATTATCAAAGTATTTCTTAGTAATACACTGGAAATTAGTAGAAATGTGAATATTTGGTTAGTATGTTGATTGTGCCCCTCAAACAATTTTCAGTTGGGGGCCACTGTGCTCCTTGTGGAAAAAGTTAGGCTGGAGCCCTGTAACATTATAAATGTCTTTACTGTCACATTTGGTCAGTTTAGTGTATCATTGATGGATACAAGAATACAGTACTACTGGTCAACGGGTCAATTTGACTTGATCCTTTTTATCAATGTTTCAAACATCTCAATCTCATAAAACAAATAATTTTTAAGTTGCATGTTCTGACATCTATTATTCAGTTACTTACTTTTCATGTTGTTTTTGGTTTTGACTGGTATCGGCTCTGCATTGGTATTGAGATATTTTAGTCATGTTTTGTAGAAAAATCATTATTTCGATATCGTGACAACTCTAGGAGGCAAGCAATGTGGTAATACTCTAAATCCATTGTAATAACTGAGCTGAGACTCATTGCATGTTTACACAGACTTATTGTTTGAGCTTTGAAGTTCAGCGCAAGTCAACTGACTGTCCGGACACAGTGTATATTGAGCTTTACCCTATAAACTATTTATGTTGCAATTAGGGTTGCACCAATACCACTTTAATACCACTTTTTTACCAATTTAATTCCGATATTCTTAATCCGATCCGAGACAGTGCGTTTTTTTTTTTTTTTTTTTCTTGATCATTGTAAAATATACCATCCAACACAGGATACCCTACAGTCTATACTTTTGTGTGTGTGGAACTGATGATCAATCTTTTTATGTGTTTAACACAATCCACTAAATACACCTTTATTATAGAGAACACACAACAAAAACAAACAAAAAAATCAGCAGTAAACAAAAAAAAAAACTTTGGTGTGCGGTAATTTTATAAAATCTGAACATTCTAGCAGTTTCAAACATTGTTAACAGTACAGATAACAACCATGACTACGCACAGTATTGGTGCGTATGGATTTGGATCAGTTCATTAGACCCATACTCGATCCAGCAAAAATATCATGTGAATATCAGATCTGTGTATCCAAAGTTGCAATGATAATTGTAAATTGCCACTGATTTTTTTACACTTCAGTTCTAAACATATTGTCACAATTATATTTAAATCTACTGCAGTTTTAAATTTACAATATGTTTAGAACCGAAGTGTAAAAAAACAGTGGCAATTTACAATTATCATTGCAATTATTGTGTAATCAATACTTTTCACAATTCCTTAAGCAAGCCAGCAGTAATCAAACTGATTTTTTTCCAGTCCCATCCTTATACTCCAGACTTTAAAAAATCTTTAAGAAACAAAGTGATTAATGTACATTCTGCAGAAGTGCACCTCTCTTATATAATATGATATACAGTAGACTGATATCATATCAGTATCTCCTAGATGACTTGAAGTCAGTAAGCCTTAATTACAATGTTCCTGCCCAATAGCTTCCTGGTTTGAGACAGGTGTGTACTACTTTCAAAATATTTCACTAAAGCCAGCCCTAAATAATGAGAGGTGCCTTGTAATTTTGAATACTGGTGACAGACGCAGATGCTATGATTGAAATTTATGATGCACCGTGCTGTGAGTTTGTGGTTGATATGAGATAGGACACATGTTTGAACTGTTTTTTTTCTTCTTTGAAATCTACCACCCATAGGAATGGCCCTCCATGTATTTTCTTTCTTGCTTTTTTAAAATTAAAATCAATATAAAATAGCTGTTACAATCTATTTCAGATCATCATAGTCAAGATGTGGAGCGACAAATTTAAAGTGTTATGCTTACCTATGTAGCGACTAAATAATTATTGTAGGTATAGAGGAATAAAGGATGAAACCACAGAATGGTATTGTAGTTCTGGACCATGTCTTGGTTTCTGTGCACTGCCATTTTGTTTATCTGTGTGTTGTGAGTCATCAGTTCGTGACTGACCTCCTCCACAGCCGGTGTTGGTCAGGACAGCCTGTTTTTCTCTCACCCTCTCTGTCCGGTTGTGTGTGTGTGTGTGCATGCTTGCATGAAATGGAATGAGCTGTCTGTATGTCCCACACAGCTCCTGCCGCTCTCCTGACCAGGGCTTGACAAAGAATTATGCAGTTCCCACTCACTCTCTTTCATCCATAACTGAGGGAAGTCTGAGGGGAGTGTGAAGCACCTGGTTTTTGTCTGGTGCTGAAAGCTCTTCAGCTGCTGTGCTTGTTGTAATGCCTGTTTCCGAGCTCCACTAATGGTGTCAAATGTTCCCTGGACATTCCTTCCCCTTTCACCTCTCTCAGGCCTCAGGGTGTTCTGTAAGAGTTTATTGCCTGAGTCTTACTTAAGGACATGGGCATGTTAGAAGAGCATTAATGCAGTACTGTGTGATGCAACAATAGATTTGTATTTAAAAGTACATGCTCAGTGCTACTGCTTAAGGTCTATCTTCCTGTTGGGTTTATGCTGCATTCCATTACATTTTGGCAGTTTGGAATTCTCTGTTTTTTGCTTGGGTAAATTCAATAGAACACCACTTGATGGGGAACTTTTAACTTGGAAACTCTGACTATGCTGAGATGTGGGTGTATTACGTCAAACGATCATTGTGGCACCCAAGGAGATATAAGGATAAACCATTTCTTATAAACAAATAAAACTGTTTAGTGTGTATACATTCTAATACAAATGATAATTGAAAGTATACAACACAGTACATTATAATATTCAGTGTTGATAATCATACTTGTCCCATAACAAATGCTAGCATTCACAGTGACATTTTGTTTCTACATACGTCACCTGACTATATAGTGATCTGTTATATGACTAGAAGTTATCTGACCTGTCTTAGAATTACTGCATTCCATTTAAACATATTTGAACTTAATTTAGCTTAATTGAATTCTTGGTTTTTTGATGAATGCCATTACCTGTTGAATTTCTTATTAAGTGTTTTGCACTCTTAAGTTGATTATCTAATGTGTCATTTTGTTTATCTTTTTCTAGACTGTTGTGCCTCTTGGTGATGAACACACAGTGCTTCAACAAACTCTGACAGTCTTTAGCTCCCCGTTGCATTCAGCAGTCCTGTCGTAGGGGCCGCTGAGGGGGCAGACACTTCATGCACTGAACTCATTCAATGACTGACCCCATCATGGACTTCTTTGATGACCCTAACATATTTGGGGGAGGGCTTGACAGCCTAGTCCAGGATGATCCAGGGTTTACACCTGGGTCAGTGTCCTTGGATGATGAACTTCACCTCGGTCCGAGTTTGGATAATCTTCAGGTGGATGCAGGGTCCGACTCCAGATCTTCTACCATCCAACACGGGATACCCTACAATCAACCTGTGGGGCATTTTGACACTATGAAGGCACATACCTCAATGGAACAGTCCTTTCCTGGTCCAGAAGTAGGTAGCAATGATGGAAGAGCATTTTTGCCACAGCAGCAACCATTTCAAGGGCATACTATGAACCAAGTGTCCCAGACCAATGGACTGTTTCTTCACAACAGCCCCATGTGGGGAAACCATGATCAAAAAGGGAGTAACTACCATCAGCATCATCAACACCACCACCACCAACTTCATCAACAACTTCAACATAAACAATTTCAACAGCAACAACAGTTTCAGCAGCATCAAGCTCAACATCAGCAGTACAGTCACCAACATATTCAGCAGAGACAGCACAGTCTCAATCAACACCCAATCTCAAACCAGCTGCAGCTTCCACACCAACAAATAGCCCATCAGGGCTTGCAAGAAATTACCAAGACCTATCAGGAACATCTCAATTTTTACTATGAGGGCAATGTCCCCCAAAATCATTCCCAGCAGCGCCACCATAACTCGCTCAGTGTAGAGGGTAGTCCCTTTTGTCCTACAGTTGCCCCGAGTGGTCTTTCACAGTCCAAACAATATCTTGAGGCCTCAATGAGGCCTGTGTCTTCTCAACACAGTGGCTTTCAGGTGGCTCAAGGGGTCCAAGGTTTTACTACAGGTCCAAGGTTGGAAGACAATGACCTAGCCTTCCCTGTCCAGTCTTCCCCTGCAACCCATTCTTTCCCAACTGACTCGGTTAGCCATGGTTCATCGTATCCCACTGCTCGTTACGTTCCCCCTGTAGTAAGTGAAACCCAGTCTTACTCCTCTGCCCCGGTATCTATTTCAACCTCTTCGATGGTCATCTCATCATCAGCTTCAAACCTGTTGGATACTGGTTGTCCTTTCTTGTCTAATTCCGGAATGCAACATCAGCACCAACAAGTCAGAATACCGGGCAGTCCAGCACAACAGTGCCCCTTACGTAGCTCCAAAACAGACCAGAATCCCTTCAGCTCCTCTGAGGTATTCTCAGATGGCCTGAACTCATTCTCTGCAAACCGTCCATTCTCTACAGCAGAGCAAAGGACCTGTGGTGTGCCTGGATCTTTAGTTGCAAACCAGAGTGTAAGCAGCATTAATGGGCTTCAGGCTCTAGAGGAGGTCTTGCTTGGAGAGCAACCTGATCAAAGACTTGACGATCTGGATGAGGCTTCTGACCTAATGGGTGATGAGCTGTTACCCCAGCTGGAGGCACTAGACCAAGAAGAGAACTCCAATCACTCTTGGATAAATGTAGGACTAGGGAATGGTCGAGAAGAGGAAGCAAAGGAAGGCTTTTCGGATGTGCCTTCATACAATGTACAGGTGAGAGAAGCAGTTCTCAGCTCTTTCCCATGGCTTTAAAGGTTCAGTGCTTGGATGTTGTAGTGTGTCAAAGCTTACAGCTATGAGCTCTCAGTTTTAGTTATCAGCTCTGCTTGGCTTATTTTGAGCAGATGTGAATTATTTGCAACAGGGTTTTTGTAGTTGTTGTTGGTGTTTATCAACACAAGGACTATACCAGTTAATGATATGGATGAGAGACAAATAAAAATTATTGATGGAATGTTGCCAAGCAGACAATGGCCTACATTGACAATAGACTACATTGTAGTGTTCAACTATACAGGAAGAGAAAGGTCAAGACAGACTGGCTTCATTAAATAATAATCCACCACTCCTCCTGTCAAGGGCCTTTAGACAGGTACTGTAGCAGCCGATTAAGAGTTGCAGTGGTGTTTAGGACTTACTGGGGCTAAGCGTACTTAAGGCTATAACAAGATGTGGGTCAGGCCAACCATATGATAGTGGGAGGTGCACTCTGACTGACTAGAGTGGGTCTGGCTTGTGGTTTTTCTGACTGTGTGTGTTGATGTGAGATTAGTGTTTGTATGTGAGTGCAGGCAGAAGGGAGATGTTGATAATGAGGTTTCCTGAGGGAAATGGAGAATGAGAGAGAGAGAGAGAGAGAGAGAGAGAGAGAGACAGAAAAGAGCAGGAGTACTGTCTAGACTCTGATCGCAAACAGCAGGCAGTTCTTTCAGCAATACTCCCTGGCAGTGTCAACTCTCTCTCTCTCTCTCTGTCTCACTCTCTCTGTTGTGATGCATGAGCATCAGTCTTTCCCCTCAGCTCTTTGCTGCTGACACAGGGAGTTGAGGCTTAGTGATTCAGCTGCCACACTCTCACAGACACACACACACACACACACACACACAGACACGCACATCGTGAACTCTCTCCACCAGTTCTACTTGGCACATGGAGTGCTCTCGCAGTCAGACGTGCGCTCACATACACCTACCCAAATACAGATTTTGATTTGCCAGTGCTCTTTTTTCCATGAGGAAAAATGCAAACAGGAGTCTCCTCTTTATTTGTCAATAGAGAGATGGATTGTAGTTGCCATATTGTACCATACACATTTTTATCTGTATTGTTAATGTTGCATGTAGGGCGATATTCCCAAAAAAAATTATAATGAGAATGTGTCGCTATCGATAATTATCACTATAAATATAACATTTTTATTTACTTAGAATTTAAATTTTAAAGGCTTAAATTTTAAAGGCTTAAAAAATATACCTTCATTCATCTTCGGAAAATGAATTAAGATATTTTTGATGAAATCTGAGAGCTGGATCGCTCCTATTGGAAACTAGTCCATAGGCTTCTTGAGGGATTGAAACTTGCCGGCGTCGAAAGGTTATTAAAGACATCGTTAAAATAGTCCAAGTGACTACAGTGGCTCAATCTTAAGTTTATCAAACGACGAGAATACTTTTTGTGCGCACAAAAATAACAACAACAAACAAACAAACAAAAATAACGATTTTATTTCAACTATTCATTTCCTTTTCTCTGGGTGATCTGTTGTTGTACGTCACGCGCATCACACACATGACCAGCGTCGGCCAATAGTGAGCCAATGTGTGACTGACTAGAGGACCAAAGAGATTTTATGAACATAAATGTATATTCATTAATAAAAGCAGTAGCATCTTTACAAATTGTGAATCATATAACTCTCCACTGAACCGAAGCACTTCTTACTGGATCTCACAGCGCTGTTTAGTGGTCATGTGATTGAGATGGTGATAAATGCTCTGTAAGGTTTACGGTTTTGTGTGCTAGCAGAATGTATTGTGGACCCGCCTATCCACCTTATTCTGCTCTAAACAATGCGCACTGCCATTACGACGACTCTACTACGACGATTTTTCAAATGTCTGGACTAGAGTGCTAGCATTCTATGTAAACAAGTGCTGCGTCCCAGTTCGCATACTATTCGTCCTAAATAGTATTCGAAAATAGAATTAGTACGTCCCAAATCGTAGTATGTAGAAATGAGAGTTTCAAAGATACCCAGATGGTCTACTATTTCCGGTCAGAATCCGAAGTGTAGATCGATGCACACTCCAACGGCTGATATTGCCCATAACCCATCGTGCGTTGGACGAGGATTCGGTTAGAACTACAAACACTAGTAAAAAGTGTTTAAAAACTACAGACATGGAGGACGTGTGAGTCCCGTGGTTGTGTAGAGAGGTTTAGATAAAGAGCTTTGAGTAAGTAATTATCAGCATATAACCTGTCGAAAATGTATTTATTCAGTGTTGACCACATTATATTGCATCTGTAGCAGCATTGTGAACTTTTGTAAAGATACGTTTAGCCATTACTTTTTAAATGCATCATTATATTCAAATTGCAAACACGGGGAGAGTCTCCGCATGAAAGACCCACGACTGGCAGATGAACGTGCTACAACATTTCTCTCCGAAACAGTAGGAAATCAAATTAGATTGAATGGAGGATTTTAACTGTGACAAGATGATTGACAGGGCAGTTTATGGTGACAGGATGCACGCAGCACGCGACAGAGCTGACCGTTAAAGATGATGTGATAGTATGTCCCAAAGCTAGCCTACTCTTTAGCTACACACTCAAAAGCAAGTGAATTGGGACGCAGCAAAATACTTCAACTGGAAGTAGACAACCGTTTAGTCAGTTGAACCCGCTATTAATCATGGGAAATAGAATGGGCACAGAATAGGTGCACATTACTAACGGGCTCATTAAATAACAAAATAAATATTGCACCATTGAGTTTTAGTTTACTTTACTGCACCATTGGACGTGAAAATCATAACTGCGTCGGGCTGAAACTAGCAAAAAAACACTTTTTGCCACATTGCGCCAGGTGTATGATTTTATAGAGGAAAATTATATTGCAATAATTATTGTTATAGTTTTATCTCCCAGCACTAGTTGGATTTGGAGACTAATATATTTAATTGTGCATTCTATTTACCATTTTTACAGTTATATTACCTTTGCTGTCAATCAATTAGCATCTTTAAAAATGCTAATTAATAACACTCTAAATTACACTCTGCTAAATGTGATTATTATTTATATTGTGTTTTAATTTTTATTTGTTTAGACAAAATAATATTATATTTTAATATTGGGCTTTTTTGGTTACCGGCCATAACACAAACAATTATCGGCTCGTCAGAATTGGCCACAAATATGTATTGGTGCATCAATCTACTGTTTTAGATTGATAGAAATTAACTAGACTTTGTAAAAGTCAGTCAAGATGGATTGTTATGTTCCTCTTAAGTCAGTCCGCCTGTCCTCGCAGATTCTTAATTAAAGCAGAGGCAGGATGTAGATCAGAGTTCATATCGTGTGACTTCCTGTAGTGAGTGTGTCCTGTAGACACATTTGTGAGAGAGAGAGAGATAGAGAGAGATAGAGAGAGATGAGCCATTCATGTGCACTGGGCTGTGGAAAGCCAACAGATGTATAATGTGAGGCAGTCCCAGGGTAAAAGAGAGCGATGCACTCAACCTTCTCTCTCCCTGAGGGTCTCGAGTTTGTGCTTTAATGTCCTGAGTCCCTGGACCATAAGAGTTTGGTGTTTCGGTATTAAAACTTGCCTTAACCTATGTCAGTTAAGTTGCAGTAGAGGGGAATGGCTTTTTTGTGGTTTATTTTATGTTTGTAGAAAATACAAGATCCGGGTTGAACATGTTCAGACAGAAATTTCACTAGTATGTAACTTGATTTATTCACGCTACTGCTCCTTCAGTGCATTTAATGGGCAAATCGGTTAGGGTTTATGAGGCGGGGGTTCACATCAGTCTATGGGAAATGTCATATCATACCTTCCCATTGTAATGAACCCCTCTTGTGTAATGAAAGCAGCTTTGTTGATAGGGAATGAAAATGATTGAGATTTAATGTTTGATATAAATAAATAAATTACCATTTGATCTGAAAGTTTAGGAATCAACAAAACTGGTTTGGAATGAGTGACAGGGTAGAACAGCAGCGGCCACAGTGTTACAGGGTGGTGGGATAGTGTGAGGGCCTGAGAGAGCGAACGAGACCGGCTGACGGCATGAACAGAGCCCCTTTGTGCTGCTGCTTTGTGCAGAATGAACATTCAGCAACATAGATGCAAATACCAATCCACATCACTCACATCCCCCCCCCCCCAACCTACATTCTGGATGGGATCCAGATGATGGATCCGTTTTTTTTTTAAGGTGTCTTTTTTTCATAATATATTTTTTTAAATTCTTTCTCTGACTCATTAAATTAAATTGTCTGTTTTTATTTTATCTAAATGCATTCTTCACATTTTAAATGAGTATTAACATAGCCCATTTAGCCTCTGCTGGTGGATGCTGTAACTGCTTCATCTGGCTAGAGGATCTTTCTCCACCGATGGCAGAAATACTTGTCAATTTTCTTTTTAAAGGATAGTTCACCCAAAAATGTAAATTCTGTCATCATTTACTCACCCTCAACTTGTTCCAATCCTGTATGAATTTATTTCTTCTGCTGAGCACAAAAGAAGATATTTGAAGAATGTTGGTAATCAAACAGTTGATTGTCCATCAATAGAATTAAAATTTTTGGGTGAACTATCCCTTTAATAGGGATATCCTATATATCCTTATTAAATATATATATATATATATATATATATATATATAATTTGTGAACATCTGTTACAATGATAGACACTGTAAACAGACTGTGTGATCACAATTATCAATGTAGGACATAAACTTATTGTATTTTAAATGTACAATAAGCACAATAATTGCAACAATAATAAAAAAAAGTGGAGATAAGGTTAGAAAGCATGAAGCTTGCAGTGTCAGAATTTACAAAACAAGATACAACGCATAATCGAAAGGACATCTCAGACAGTAAATAAATGAATTTCAAGTGATTAGTTAAAAAAGCGCACATTAAATATGTTAAACGTATGGACACTTGCGTGACAGCTGACGTAAAATAAAGGATCGGCTTAGGGTAGCTGATTCCGATCAGTTAAAAAAAAAGGCTTAATCGACCCTGACAACGATCCTTGGATCGGGACATCCCAAATTTTTCATAAGTTTTGCAAGCAATATTTAAATTCTATCTAGGCCTACCATTCAAAAATTTGGGGTCAGTTACATTTCTTTTCAGAAAAATTAATACTGACAACCTGGGTGAAGACCTGAATTAATGTCTACCTGGATACTGCAATGTAAAAAAAAATAAATAAATAAAAAAAATCTAGCATTTCGAAAGTCGAAACATTTCGAGATTAAAGTCGAAACATTTCGAGATTAAAGTCGAATCATTTCGAGAATAAAGTCGAAACATTTCGAGATTAAAGTCGAAACATTTCGAGATTAAAGTCGAAACATTTCGAGATTAAAGTCGAAACATTTCGTGAATACAAAACATTTTGAGATTAAAGTCGAAACTTTTCGAGAATAAAGTCAAAACATTTCGAGATTAAAGTCGAATCATTTAGAGATTGAAGTAAAAACATTTCGAGATTTAAGTCAAACATTTCGAGGTTTAAGTAGAAACATTTCGAGAATACGAAACATTTTGAGATTAAAGTCGAAACTTTTCGAGATTAAAGTCGAAACTTTTCGAGATTAAAGTCGAAACTTTTCGAGAATAAAGTCGAAACTTTTCGAGAATAAAGTCGAAACTTTTCGAGAATAAAGTCGAAACATTTCGAGATTAAAGTCGAATCATTTCGAGATTAAAGTCAAAACATTTCGATATTAAAGTCGAAACATTTCGAGAATAAAGTCGAAACATTTCGAGATTGAAGTCGAGTCATTTCGAGATTAAAGTCGAATCATTTCGAGATTAAAGTAAAAAAAATTCGAGGTTAAAGTCAAAACATTTCGAGAATACGAAACATTTTGAGAATACAAAACATTTCAAGATTAAATTCGAATCATTTCGAGATTAAAGTCAAAAATTTCGAGGTTAAAGTCGAAACATATCGAGAATACGAAACATTTCGAGAATAAGAAACATTTTGAGATTAAAGTTGAAACATTTCGAGATCAGTAACGTTAGGCACTGATACCATAAACCAGGTAATTGACTATGTCAGGGTATGTGAAAGATGGCATTGCTTTGGGTGTTTCGTCCATTCTGTAGCAGGTCGTACGGGTCCATGTTGTTGATGTCAAGTAGTTTCTCTAAATATAAATAACGCTGCTTGGTGTTGTTGTCTCTCTTGATAGAGACCCATTCCTTTTGCTTCCCCCTTCTTCATTTATTCCCAATTAACTGTGCCTTATCGCAAAAATGCAAACAAATATCAAGCTGCTTTCTCTCTCTGTCGCTATTTCTCTCGTGCTCACAGTCCAAGTAACCATAACAACAGATAGCGTATCCTTCCAAGATGACAACGCCTTCCCACAATGCAACGCGGAGTAAACATTCTCATTCTCAATTCATTATATTTATTTAACCTGTTAGTAATGTCTTGATTATTTAATGTATGTTTAAATAAATGTGTCATGAAATTAAGTTATGACAGCCACTGTGTAAATTATTATATTTAAAAAAAATAATTTAATTGGAAAAGTTAATGCAAAACCTGCCTTATATGCAATTTACAGTACATATTTTTTAATGTGACGCGTGAGTGGTGATTATTATAATAAATACCAGCTAAATGTAATAATTTGGGCCCTGTTGTATAATTAATATTATAATGTGAAATTTAGGGCTTATTTAGTTTACAGCATTAGCTAAGCTAGTTTTTTATCCTTAAGAACATTTTAATTATAATAGAATTTATTTATACACGTTGTTAAAAAATAAAAACACAGTTTAATAAAAAAAATAATTTTGTGTTTAGCTTTCTCCCCCCTGCTGTACTGAACCAGTACCTAACTGACTTCAAAACCGAGGTACGTACCGAACCGTCATGTTTGTGTACGGTACACTCCTATTCAGCAATGATTCATTAAATTGTATGTTTGAAAAACTGTTGACAGTTTGAAAGCTGTTTCATACCTGTACATTATGACAACAACTGCTCTCTCTGGGTCAGCGGCAGCATGGCTGCAGATTTGAAAGTTTAATAGACACAGCCGAATCATTATATTCAATTTAAATGTATTTATTTAAAAGTATTCAGATTCACGTGGCATTTACACTCTCTTTCTGCATGTTTAAGATTCACTTGGCATTTGAAATCCGTTTCTGCGTGTTTAAGAGAAAAAAATAATAAAAAGATTCCGGTGTCTTAATGCCTGAATGAAAATGGCTAAAGTTTGTGATTGAAGTAAGGCGTGTGTGTGTTTGCTTGCTTGTCGGCTTTCTACCATCCATGTGCTGCGTAAATGCGTTGTGTGAGTAAAACCGGTCTCTGTGTGTGTGTGCGCATCCGCCTCTTTGTGTGAGTGCATGCCTGTGTGTGGCCAACTTGCTTTGTTGCTTCCTGACCCTGCATCTGTGAGGTTTATATAACTGGGCCAGTCTGTCAGACAGAGTCTCCAACCAGCACTGTAACCTGATGCCTGATAACCTCCCACTGCATGTCTGTGTGTTTGTGCTCCCCGTCTGTATAAGTGCTTCATGCACATGTATGTGTACATTCGTTTTTGTAAGTCTGCCTCCAGCCGGCTCAGACAGACAGACGTTTGCTCATTCAACCAGTCTGACAGCTCTGTTTCTCCCTCAAGCTCTAATCTAGGGTCAGAATCAAATGACGAATGACGTCAAGAGAAAAGCCATGAGGTTCACAGATCTGGGGAGGGACATGAGGGGTTAAAGGTAAACAGGAAGTTTCTGGTAGCATTTCTATAGATAGGCGGTCTTTGCTGCACAGCGGAAGGGGAGGGAGGACAGAAAAGGAAGGACGTTGAGAAGAGGGAGGGGTTAGTCGAGTCATAAGGGGGAAAAAGCATGTGGGAAGTTTGCCAGGCCAAACTACACAGTAGGTCTCAATCTCTCAAGCCCTCTTTTACTTTACTTTACTTTCTCACTATGCATGTGTTTGTAGGTGTGTTGTGTGTATGCAGAGTTCACTTCAGTCTACTAAAAATTAGCACGCTTAGACTTTGGGATGAGTGTGCGTGTCTGTAGCCGGCCATTTTCTCAGCTCTCGCGAGGGGGGGTTAGAGGAATGTCAGGAGTTCAGGGCAATGACTCTGTCTGATCTCCTGCCTCAGCAGTTTAACCCTTCACACACACACACACACACACTCACATGACCTGCAGGGTTCTTAACAGGTGTGGGAAGTCATCTTTCAGTTAGAAAATGCTACTTTCAGCTTTCTACAGCTGTACTGTTTGGAGGAGAAGTGTTTGATTTGGTTACTGTTGGTTTATTTGTTTTTGGTCTGGAGATGGCCATTGGTTTGCGAGTTTCCGATTGGGCGAGAATTAGGGCTGCGGGTTTATGCTTGGTCAATAGATGAACAGGAGCCTCAGGGAGAAGTTAAGGCAGTTCATCAGTTTTTTTCTCATTAAAAAGTGCTGTTACCTCTGTGATGTATATATTTTAAAAAAAAAATGTATACAGTACTTAGGGCTGGGCGATATGGCCAAAAAATCATATCTCGATATTTTTTGGTCAAATGGCGATATACGATATATATCTCGGTACTTTCTACGTTTTCTATTTAGATAAAGAAAATCTTTATATTTAAAATATATATATATATATATTTATATATTCACATTCGGCCCAATGATATCCTACAAACAATGTTGATATTGAAGGATATGGAAACAAATATAATATAGGCTATGCAATATATTATGTGCAAAAAGCTTTTGTTTTTATATTGACTAAAAGCTAAACTAAAAATGAAAATAAAAACAGAAACAGAAACAAACGCACAAACTAATTATATTAGCCTGCATTTGATTACCCCATTATAATCACTTTCACTTTCATTAAAAATATATACTTGTAGGTTTAAAATTCCACATATGGCACATTTATTTTCTCCAACAACAAATATTTTAGCAATATGTTTATTTTAGTCAGAATTATTGCGTACTACGTAGTACTATTCACGCGCATGCGCGCGCCAGCGCTCGTTCAAGGAAGCATGAATTTTAGCGGAGATTCACTTGCAGAAGCTCGTCCTCTTCTGACATGGACATATTTGTTGTGAAATGGACATATTTGCTTTACTTTCTAACATTTACAGATGGAGAATATACCTGTGAAATGTAAGTTGAGCACTGAGGAAAGCACCACATCTCAAACGCATTAAACAGCGCAAGTATATCTGTTAGTCAGCAACAGTGTCTGTCAGAGCATTTGACAGGGCGGCAAGCTGCCTTAAACTTGTTAACTATATCAAAGTGATTTTGACGCAATTAATATAAGCTTGTGTCATGTTTAGGACAAATTGTACTATGTAGCCTAGCTACTTTCACTGCAGCAGCTCACACTGCAACCTCCGCTATTTTTCAGATGTGCTCATATCAAACTACTGTATCGATATAAACGGTATTGCCTCATTCCATATCGTTTCAAAAAATATAACGATACATCGTACATACTCGATATATCGCCCAGCCCTAACAGTACTACATTTTCTCTAATCATTTGCTCTATTTTGCTGTGCTTTTCAGTACAGTTTCCTTACATGAATGTCTTACTGTGGTGAAATAAAATGAAGTTTAATTTTATTTATACATGCTTGATGATTAGCATTTAAACTATTGAATATGATATGAATCCAGAAAATGTAAAGGATTCATTGTGCATACAGATGTTTTTATTATATTATAACTAGATTAAAGTGGCATCGGCTTCATTTATTATAAAGGGAGTGTTCCTTTGCTTTGCTGGTTTGATTTTCATTCTTTTTTTTCTTTTTTCTTTTTTTTTTGTAGACACGCTTTTTGATTTATTAAAATTTAATTAAACCATTGAATAGCAATACACAACATTTGGGTAAAATAAAAAAAAATGAAAAGATGGTAAATAAATATGAATTATAAATTGCATAAAAATATGTAGAAGTCTATAAAGATGCGTAGAATTCTCGTTTAATTCAATTCACAATTAATTGTATAGCGTTTTTCACAAAACATATCGTTTCATAGGAGCTTTACAGAAAATGCCTGTGTCTGTCTACATTTCAATTATGAGTGATCTGTTATCAGAAGTCACTGTCCCAAGTTCTACATTTCAGAAATGTACGTGGTACACTGGTGAACACGGTGCCATTTACGGCCCTACTTTTTTCTCTGGTCACAGCATAGCATGCAAGAGTGGCAAACAAATTGGCAGGTTCTTCCTCTTTATTTGTCAGTATGTGTACTTTGATTTGAGAATTTGCATTTTTGTGAATGGTGTTCAGTGTGTTTGAGTGATGTTTGCATGTGTATCTGACGGTGTGTTTTGTTTTCTCAGTCTTTCCCTTTTGCTCTAAATAATGAAAGAAGTGTAAAGGTCTAGTGGAGGCTACCCGCTGTGTGCTGTCTTTCTCCCCCCTACAACCCCACCCCCCACCCCCCGGCATGTATCTCTTTTCCTGGTTCCTCATGGCCTGCACAACTTACGAATCTATCTATCCATCTATCCATCTCTCCATCTATCCATCTATCTATCTATCTATCTATCTGTCTATCTGTCTATCTATCTATCTATCTATCTATCTATCTATCTATCTATCTATCTATCTATCTGTCTATCTGTCTATCTGTCTGTCTGTCTGTCTGTCTGTCTGTCTGTCTGTCTGTCTCTGTCTGTGTCTATCACTAGCAGTTATTAATCTACAATGCAGCCTAATTTATTTGTTTCATGTATATTTATGTGTTAACATGGTATCCTCTGAGACAGACTAGGTCACCCAACCAAACTCTGAATTAGTGTTCTCATGTTACCAAAATGTAATAGTTGGTACCAATACCAGTACAGGTTATGGTGCTCTGTTCTAATTTCGTTACCATAGAAAAAAATTATCTTTTTTATTATAATATATATTTTTGTAATTATTATTTGAAAATAAACATAGCAAATAAATGAATTACTTAAACTATCAATAATTATAAGAAAACAAAACATTAAAACATTAGAATGTAGCCTTCAAATATTGTTTAATTAAATAATTGCATTAACAATATAAAGTGAAAATTTAGTAATAAAATGAAAAATAAAGAAACATTACAGGTAACAGAACAAGTGGCTGTTTTTTTTTTTGCGCTTACATTTTAAGACTTAATGCAAGGATCGATTTGCTATGTGGCATCTATATAGCGTCTATGATGCTATGGTTATCACACTGTCAAACAAAATTATATACAGAAACAAAGAATCAATGAAGCTGTTATCACTTCAGTTCACGCTCAATGTATGAGTGGAAAGCAAGTATGCAGGCATCATGCAGAACACACTGGCATATTGAGCGTATTCTGACTAACTTACACTTCTGATTGGCCATTGCCTTCACACGCGCAACAAACATGTCTGCAAATGGCTTTAATTAATGCTGCAAAAAACATGTTGTATAGACCTTATGCATCAGAGAAACGTGGGCGCCATCATCTTTAGAGTATTGTCTTTGAACTTCCGTTTTTGCGGTCGCTCTGTATATTTCTATGGCATAATCGAGGAGTAATTAGCTGGTGAAGTGAATTTACTTATTGTAGAGTTAACAAAAGTTATCATGAGCATTGTAATGTTTATCATAAGCATTGTAAAGCAGATGTCTTAACAAATATCGACCAGGATTTTTTTTTTACGAGCAGTTCAGTCATACCTATGCAAGATCGCTGTGAAAATACAGTCCGGAAGTCAAAAGACAACAAGCGCAATGCTAAAAAGGGGCGGGGCTACATAAGGTCTATATTGGCCAAAATGCTTTTGCTTTGTACCTCAGTTATTGTTTGGTATTGGTATCATAGATTTTGCTTCTTTAAAAAAACTGATATGATAGATTTGTTTGCATGTGGCCATTATGTTTTTGAAACCATTTATGTACTGAAGAACGTGTGAAAGCAAATACGTGTAGTGTGTTTGTGTGTGTTTGTGTGTTTTAGAGGGGATTTGTGGTGTGTACTGTGTGGGTCATTAATAGCCTTCGTGTTTAATGGGTTCAGGAAACCAATGCTACACATCAGGCCTTCCCTCATTAATCCTCTCTTTCCTCCAGCTCTATCCGCTGTACTCCACATTAGTCTGCAGGTCTAGTCCTAATTATGGACTCTAAACTCTCTCTCTCTGGTCCTGACAGTGTAATTCATTTTCACCTAAGCAGGACACAAATTTTAGGTTATGGGCAGGGATATCATTACAGTGTTAGACTGTTATAAAAGCTCAGATCTATGGGACGGTATGGAAATTTCATGTCCAAAAGTATTGTGATTTTGATTTATCAGTATTATCACGGTTTTGATAAATGAGATGAAAGTGTTCAAAAAGACCTGATGCTCACACTAAAAACATTTCAACAAGTTTTATATTTGAAAATTAACAAACAACAAACAAATAAGCAACTCTATGCAGTTTTTTTAAAGCAAGATTCTATTCTGTGCCATTTCCTTCTTTATAATGACCGTCGTCAATAGCAACGCATTATTACATAGCGCACATTCATGTATCACAACGGACGCGTGTTCTTGTTTCTTTCAAATACAACTTGCCGTCTTGCGTCTCCCTTCTAAAAGCCTTCCTTCCGCTAGAAACAAAATAGTCCCTGACCGTGAACAGCAACAACGTTCTAATGTGTGTAATATATGCATGAAACTGAAAGCTCAAATAAAAACAACAGGAACTGCAGTGTTAAATAGAACCGTTGGGTGAAGCGGTCATAGACGTGTTGTAACATGAAAAAAGCACAGCTAATGACCAATCAGAATCAAGGATTGGAATAAAGTGTTTTAAAATGATAATTAAATTTTAAACGATAATACTAATACTAATACTAATACATTTTATCGTGGTTTATTTTGAAACCGGTAATCGTCTCATCCCTACTCAGAATCAAGTGAGAGAACTTTAATATGTCATAAGTGTGTGAAAATGGGACATTTAAGTAAGGGTTTTATAAAAGTGCTTTTGTTAAACTTAAGAGGGAGGTCATCAACAGCAGGAAAAAGAACTGGCTTAAACAGAATTTTTTCAATTTTTCTTGACTGTGCAAATGTTACCTCCTGATGCGGGTGTTTTGTGGGTGGTTTTAAATGTGTTGCTATGTAGATGCCAAGGTAGTATTTAGTAGGTAGAGGTAGAGTATTTGTTGGATGTTGCCATCTGGGGTTGAGGGTGTGCTGGGTGTTTTTGGCCTAAAAGGGCCCACTCCACTCAAGTCTTATGATATCTTCATGGTTAGGCTTTGGAGCTTTGAAGGTCGAAGGATTTTGTTGGTTTAATCAAACTTGTAGTGCCAATAAAAACAAATTTCCTCTCAAGACATCACTTTTGGCCACTACTGTATGTTTGGTGTGGTCAGTACCAGAATAGTGCTAATGTAGACCCTGCTTACTGTGGGCTTATGGGTCCAAGTCATCACTGGTGCACTGCTACAGTTTTCCAGGTTTCAAACAATGTCATTATTACTGCATTTAGCGCATTGATTTGTAGAGTTTTTTTTTTTTTTTTTTTTACTAGGTCAGTTAAAAAAAGACAATCAAGCTTGTATTCTTTCATTAACTTGGTTATTATGCAACTCTTTCTCTCTCCCTCTCTTTCTTTCTCTGTGGAGCTGAACTCCTCCCAATATTTGGTGATGCTTTCAACTTATTTACATATTAACCATTTGGTTGCCATGGTGTAGAGGTGGTTTGCGCCATGTGACCTTCAGAACATGTACATATCTCTTTTTCCTCCCTACGGTACATACAAGCACACTCTTTTCTTTGCTGTATTCATCTTCTAAGTTATTCTTTCTTGGCTGCCTGTACACACAAATACAGTTTGCACATAAAATGAACTACTAAGCAAATCCTATAAATCTTTTAGTAATTTAGCAATAACATTTTCACATTACCACATTCTCTTTACAAATTACAGGCATATTTCATTATATGATTTATTTAATTATTATCTATATTTATCAATTTCATTTTATTTTTTGCATGTAAGTAGATGATCGCATGAACTGTCTATTGAAGCCTTCGTTTGAGTCCAAACTTCAAGGCCTTGTTATCGCTCTCTCTCTGTTTTGTTATCTCTCTCTGTCACACAAAGCCTGTTACAGAACATTGTATTTTACGGAGCCCTTAAAGGGAAGGTTAACGTTTTCCATTCCCCTGAGAAACTTTGAGTTTTCTCACAAAAAACGTTTGCATTCGAATTCGAACTCAAATTCAAATTCAAGTTCAATTCGAAATATTTTGTTCAAACAAGGTTTATCGGGGTAAGCTCCAGAGCGCAAAATAATTGACTCCCTTGCTGCAGCTACACAGTGTGCCACCTAGTGAGAAGGGGTGTTTTTAAATGACTTTAAGGTCTCTTGTATTGCGTTTACTCAATTTAACCTTGTAAAAGTTGATCTTACTCTAGTCCCAAGGCTAGGCCTTGCCAAAGCTAATCTCTCTGCAACTCTGTAAGATTCTTATGCTAAGCTGACCCACTTTTGTGTGTCATTTCAGATTGGGGTGTGGCATAAACACTCATTTTCCTCCTCTCTATTTTTTCAGAGTGCAAACACTTGCTTTCATTTTTGCTGTGTGTGTATGTGTGGGCACAAGTGTTTTTTGCAGTGCACGTGAACAGTTGCACATGGCCAATCTATCACACTTTGGGAAAGTGAGGACACAACCTCATTTCCCTTTGAGTGTCTGTTGTCACTTCCTGTTAGTCGATCCAGCTGCACATGAACTCATGCCACCTGCCTGTGTGTGTAAATCTGATGATTGTAGTGCTGACATGATTATGATGCATTTAAAATTGTAATTGTGATTTTATTTTACTTGTTTGGATAAAAAACAAAGATGTTTTAATGCAAATTATCTGTTGAATGTATGTGTAGTAGGTGTATTCATTTTCTTGAACACTTGTTGTTGTTAATTTTTTTTTTTATGCCTGGTTGGATTCAGCAAGAAAAAAAATCAGTATTTTTAGGGTTAAGTTGTGAAAGTTAATGTAATAACAGCTAGCACCCTCTGCTGGACCTCCTGTTTCACAATGAGCTAAAGAGGGTGAGAGAGAGAGTGAGCGAGCAAGGGAGAGAGAGAGAGAGAAAAACGAGTCCGGATTTTAACGACATCTCTAATATTCATGCTGATGCGTTTTGCTGCTTTGTGCTTTCATTTCTCGCCGCTGCGTCTGCGTCTCCTGCTCGCCGCACACACCCCAGCCTGAGAGAGGGGAGGGGAACAAGGGAAAAGGAAGGAAAGAAAACAAGTGGAAATAAGGAAAACAAGCTACGAAGCGTCCAACTGAGCCAGTACAAAAAACCTTTTGTGTTAGCAATCCTACCTTCGTCTGGTATGTGAAAGGAGAAAGAGGAACGAGAAGTCTTGTTGGTCTATGCGTGTGTGTGAACGCAAGAGAGTGGACGAGAAAACGACGGCCGGGCGAGATCGAGTGCAGTTGTTCTCGGACGGACGGTTGGAGGGAATCGATGAGAAAGAGAGAGCAAAGGAGGGAGGGAAAAGAATAGACAGAGCCCAGCTGAGCACAGCAGAATGAGAGAATCCAGGACCAGCGTGGCTGCTTCATCAGTCTCTTCCTCATTCCCTCGTTTTCCGTGAAGCGCGGCTCCATGCAGCCCGGCCAGGGGAGGAGGAGGTGGTGAACAGGGCTTCTTCAGCCACGGACCTGCCGGGGGAGGAAGGGAGAGAGCGAAAGTGAGCGAGAGAGAGAAGGGAGGAGGGAGTGTGCAAAAGAGAGAGAGAGAGAGAGAGAGAGAGAGAGAGAGAGAGAGAGAGAAAACGGCGAAAGGGCAAGGCTTTTGTTGGCGGTTGGAGTGAGGGAAGAGGGGGGAAAGAAGAAAAGAAAAAACATGTCTACGGTGAAGAGACCGAGAGGACGGGTGAGTGAGTGAGTGAGTGAGAGAGCGAGCATGTGTTTGTGTATGGGGTGGGGGAGGGAGGAGGAGGAGGAGGGGGAGGAAAGGGTGGAGGTGGGGGAGGGGGCCAGCAGGAACTGAACAGCTACAGGCTCATGCGGCAGGCTACACAATTGCCGCCATCTTGTGCTAACTGCTTCTCTCCATTTCTTATTTTCTAGCTTGCATGCTAACAGGGAATGCTATGTTAGCTAGCTTTTGGTGCCTTGTCTACTTTTCTTCCTGTTTCGTTTTTGGTCCGTGGGATGTGCCACATGTGCGCATCAGGCTTTGAGCGGCAGTGCCTTATGCACGTTTCTGTTCCAGTATAGTTTCATTATAAGCGGTGACGTTGATGACCTGAGCGAGGAGAGAGATTGAAATTGCTGCAGCGCTGGCAGCCTGTAATTTCAGTTATTTATAGATGTGTAACATAGCTGCAGTGCTCATGGCTTGCTGCATTTTCCCCTCGCTCGCTCTCTCTCTCTCTTGCTCGCTCACGTCATATTCTCTCTATTACTCATTTTCTCATATACGCCCTCCCTCCTTTCCCCTATAGCTTTTCTCCTTGTCTCCATTCCTGTTGATTTACCCCTTCATGCCTCAAATGGATTAGTGTGAATATTTCAGGAGAGCTCAGTCTCACTGCTCTCTGGCTCATGTTTAGCCACCGAATGAGTTAGTGTTTATAACCCTCCCCCACTCTTTTCTTTTGTTTCACTCTTTCCAGATAATTCCATTTTATTTAGCCATCAGGAAAGCACAGGCGGGTGATCCGATTTTATTTGCGGTCTCTTTTTGTTGTTTTTTGAGTCAACAAAGCTTTATTGGCATGACAGGAACATTGCTTTGGACATGTGTCATGTTTATAAAGAGCAAGTGTGCAAAATAAAACCCAATAAAGTAAAAGATAAGATCTCGTTCTCCTTCTTTATGGGGTTCAAACTCACTTTACCTGCTTTCCTGGTGAGAATAAGTGTGAGAATTTTAGGAATTGGAGTCAGCGAAATGGGCATGAATAATAAAAGTTGTCATGTCTCGGCCTGTTATATGACCGTGCGGTGAATTATACATGTCTGTCTTTTTATTTCGTGGGGTGAGGGTGGATAATGTGAAAAAACTGGCTCTCAGGTTGATGATTTCAATTCTTGACCTTTGATTAGTGGGTGATGCCATTCTGATGAACTGTGACTGAACACTTCTATTCCATATGTTTACAAAAATGATCTATCATGTTTAAATGCTTAAACTGGTGATATAGTTATAAATGCGTGCATGAGTGTGCAGCCTGCCCTCCGTGGTGTTCTGCGTTTGCCTGTGCAGTTGTCCGAACCTTTCCTTTATCGTCCTCTAGGCTATAGCTGGTTGGCCACGTGAGTGGATAGCACTGGATATTATGAAACCCAAGCTTTAAGAACATTGATGATGCAGCAGTTCAAAGTTGGAGGATTTCCCATGTTGTCATCCAGTATGTGTGGGTGGACTCAGGCTTACCATGCTGCACTGCTTCAGCTACAATCAGATTGAGAAAGGATCTCCAAGGATTTTTATCTTGGACTTCCTCTTATGTTTAGTCTACTGGCAAGGTCATGAAATACCTAGTGTGCTTATTAAATTCTCAACCTGTATTGAGCTGGGTAAAGAAAGACCCCAAACTCTTAAATGGTATTTGAGCTGTAAGCACATGAAGTGCCTCTACTACCTGACAGGCCTCACTGTAAAAGGTGTCGTGAGAAATCACACCTGTCTCAGTAACAGCCCTAGACACTGTAACTGCAAAATAGAACCAGGGGAGCGAGACATGTTTTAGCCAATCAGTAAACCAGCCATTCAGAAATGTTATTTGCCTGTCAACAAGGTATCCAATTAAATGTTTTGCCCTCCAGGCACAAAGGCTGGTGAAATTCCCAGTTCAAATATATAGGCCAGGGATTGGCAACTTCGGTCCTGGAGGGCCACTGTCCTACAGAGTTTAGCTCCAACCCTGAAAAAATCACCTCCCCGTAACTTTCTAGTTATCCCGAAGACCTTGATTAGCTTGTTCAGGTGTGTTTGATTAGGGTTGAAGCTAAACTCTGGCCGTTTCTCAATATGCATTCTTGTGTTCTTGTGGACTTGTGAAACGTCATCATTCACTGCCCAAATACTATTCAAATTCAAAGTTCATTTCTAGCCAAGTCCAGTTCAGATCCCCGGATGTGTTCTTGATCCGCCCCGCTTACCGAGGATGCATTGAGAGATGACTTGTGTGGACTTGAGACAGCCAGGTATCCCAGAATGCATCTCGCACCAACCATAGCAAAGGACAAAACCCGCGTAATATCAAAATACTACTGTTATTTTGTCATGAAATGTATTTTTAAGACTGTTTCAGGCAAGAATGTGGTTGTTTAAATCTCAAATCTGTGGTTTATTTATAAAGTTTGAAAAATGTATCTGACGTTTTCGGAGTTGTGACATCCAAGCGTTCACTGGGTGCTCAGTGCTTATTGCTCATCAACCCCGACTGGAACAGCTTTTCCTCGGCTAGTGCTTCCGACGTTTACCGCTGGCGCTTATGTCTCTAGTCTAGTGGATAAACTTGACGTATAATTTGTTTTTTTTTATAGTTAAAAAATTCGTTTTGGCTGAGGCTTTTTTTTATGAAAAGACGCAGAGTGGTGTTTTATAGCATATTTCGTTTTATTGTTGCCTAAAATATACATAAAGGGATAACCGGAGTAGTCAGAGCATCCGGAGTGACGCGATCAATAACGCGCTGTTCCAATTGCAGAATAACCGGACTCTCTTCCTCGGGAGTTCGTTCTCCTGAGTCGAACTTAACAAGTCCGAACTACCAAGGACGCAAGTCCGAACTTGTGCACTTGGTATTGAGAAACAGCCTCTGTAGGACAGTAGCCCTTCAGGACTGAAGTTGCCCATTCCTGATATAGGCGTATATAAAATGTGCAGAAAAAAACATATTTTCTTTGTTTTTTTGAACTATCACAATCCCTGGTTTCTTTTAATTTAATTAAAATCAGCATGAAATGGAAATCCCCCTATCTTCCAAATTCATGTTATTAATCTTACTTTGAACAAAATGCATACATTTCAGGGTTTTTTTCCTTCTTTTTTTTTTTGAGCCCATAATTTTTAATCAAAACATCATAACTGGATCTTCCAGTGAAAATACAGACTTCTCTCTGACATATGCTGGACTTCTTTCATCATTTAGCCTGCTTAAACCCCAGCCCTTTATTTTAGTCGACTGCAAGCTCACATGCAGATCTGCCTCCATTCAATCAACAACTGAATAGAATCAAGTCCCTGCCATATGTCACAATTCGAGAAAAAAAATGTATTTGTCTCTACTTTCATTACATTGCGGCTCAGTTAACTTTTCATTGACGCTGTTATTATATTTTTTGTTTTGAGCCCAATTTCTTTAAATCAGACATTATCAAAAGGTACTGTACCTGTAGAGCTTTGCCTTCACTGTACATATTATGTAAAACTACCTGCAAAACTACCTGCATTTGGCTGGTTGGTCATTAATTTTATTATAAATTATTTTCATTTTAATTTATAAAATACATTTTTTCACATTCTAGGTTGCTTGGATCTCTTTGGAGGTCTAGGTTTTGGAGAGAGGTTGTGTGCTTGAAGTTAACATAATGGTGAAAGTTAGTGAAACATCTTAAATCACTTACAGAACCTTTAGTCTTACGTGCAGAGTAGCTGTTTCACTGTTCTGACTTTGTCCCCCTTAATAAGAAACCTATTAAAGTATTTACATCCACTTGAGTCCAAGTTTTCTAGGTCATGACTAGAGGAGTAATGTTATAGCTGTTCATGCAGCTCATCGTTCTGTTTCATGTTGTATAGCACTCTCAAATTGACCGGCAGACTAGTCTACATGTCGTCATGGTATCTTAAATAGTGTATTGTTCATCATGGGTTTAGCATATGGAATTACAGAATCCTGAAATAGAAACTTATCTATTGGCTTCCTGTAAAGCACTGCCTACACAACAATTCTAGATGAAGCTAGTCCTATGGAGAACATTAATATCATGGTTGGATGGTAACATCTTTTTTTTCTCTCTTTTCTCACAGCCTCCTAAGAACACTAATGGTCCCAGCAGCCAGCCTCGGGTACTCAGCCCTCCAGTGAAAAACAGTTCCTCTTCTTCCTCTTCGTCATCCTCGTACGTATCCGTGTCTGAGAAGAGGGTGCCGAAGCGACATCAGCAACAGCAGCAGCAGCCGCAGCAGCAGATGGATTCATCTCTTTCGGACGATAAACAACAGAAGGCCAATCGAATAATCTCGGAGGCCATCGCCAAAGCACGAGAGAGGGGAGAGAAAAATATTCCACGCGTCATGAGTCCCGAATGCTTTCCGTCTTCATCGTCTCAGCACCGCAGTCACAGGGCAGGTTCTTCCAAGTCCAGAGGCAAGAATAAGAGTTCCAAGAAGGCCCGGATTGTGGCGTCATCCAAGCCCAAGCAAAAGGCTAAAATTGGGTAAGACCACTGTGACATTCTTCCCAATCTAAAGGATGAATGACATTTCATTCATTTTTTTTTTTTTTGTCTGGGAGCGCAAGGGGAAGTGTCATACAGATGTCATAATACTGTCATAATTTGTGATGACTTCTTCAATTCATCCAAGAACATCTCTGTAACTTCACCTGCATGTTGTTAGCCATGCAGCTAGTTAGTGCAAGTTAAGATCCACCTTATCCTTAACCAAGTTAAGGTATAAGATGCAGCGCTGTATCAGAGCGTGAGTAGCATTGAATGTCATGTTAAATGCTGTTAGCTTGAAATAGCGGTTTAATTAAGCATCAAGGCAGGGGTCGGCAACCTATTGCGCATGTGCCAACACTGGCACGCGGAGGGTTATTCGCTGCAAATTTCAGAGATATTCAACCAAGTATACTGAGTCCTTATTAAACATTCCACACACATCGAAATGACTGTGATGCATGTGGAAACTCCGTTCATGCTTACCTGGTTACTTCTTCTGTTTTCTCTGATCGTATAGCCATCCAATCATGAAAAGAGCAAAAGAGAAGTGGGTGTACTTGGCACCGACCCTTGCAAGCCATGAGAGGCTGTACCATATTTTAAATAGGGGTAACGATACACGTATTCGTATTGAACTGCTTGGAATGAGGCTTTCGGTTCGGTACGCATTACAAATCAGGATCAGGATCGTCTTTGCAAAGATGGCAAGCGCAGCAAAATCCTCTGTAACATTGTAACTTTGTAAGTTCAAGAAAATATTAAGTCAAACAAAAATGCTAACGTTCCATTAGATGTTTACAGATACATTTTCTTTTAATATCATGCTGATGATTCTGCCTTTAGCTTTTATGAAGTCTTTGGACCTAGAAGGTGCACTCTCCATGCATGTGTTTACACATTTTATATCTTACCTGTTACAGAACCTTCTAGCAAACCTTTTTGAACCAAAGACCCCTTTTAATAATCCCAAACTGTATGAGAAATGAGAAATTCTGCCCTAAAAGTTCTTCCGAGAAATGTTGGAAATTTGATTATTAAAGACTAATATAGGGGCCATTTTTTTAATAATATTTTATGAATTTGTTCACTAGTATGAAAAAACAGATCAGTAGGGATGGATTCTGAATGCAGAACCAGTTTCTAATAGATCGGTAATCTGAGGCAGGACTATTTTAGCCTAATTGTTAATGCCAAAGACCCCCAATATGATGCAAAGGATGCCTATTTGGCATTTATGTTGTAATTGTACCAAAGCCTCAATAAATGGATGTATTTTTTTATCTGAAAAATATTCATTCAAAACAATTATGAATTATTTTCTGAATAAATAGTGGTCAAATTTGTTTGGTCTTAAACACATCACCTTGTACCACTTTGAAGCCACCTAAGGGGTCCTCAGGACCCAGTTTGAAAAGCGCTAATTTGAGGGTTTCATGGAAAATCTGTCGCTTGTTTTATAACCCACAAACATGGCAAGGGAACAAACGTGCTAAACATACAGTCCCATTTTTGTTTTGGTTAATGATTCCTTTAAAAATGTTACCTTACACATAACAGCAGTGCTCTCACAGACAGCCTCTTCTGGAGAGTATGAATAGATCAAAAGTCTGAACCAAATATGCAGTGCTTTATGACATCATGATGTCATCTGATCTGCATTAATGGTGGACTGAATGGAAGAACGTGACATGAGATTTCTTGGTCTCTGCAAACTATGTTCCACTATATTGTTTGGCTTTTCCAGCTCTAAGGTTCAGTCTAGATGCTGCTTTGTTCTTAGGAAGGCCACATGCTCTATTATGGTCCATTGCTGAGATTACAAAGCTAGCATGAAAGTGTTTAACATTCCTGCTGTGCTTGTAAAAGTAGTATGTTGAATTTCTTCCATGACTTGTTCATCGTGCTTAATGGATTAGCAGTCTGACTGACCCAAATACTTCAGCAGTAAAGGCAAGACAAACCGGACATGTGTATGTTTAAACTCAACCCCTCTTTCGGTAATTTCTTTGCTTGTTTAACACTGTTGCTTGGCTCAGTCACCTCTGTTGTACAGATTACATTATTTACCACACCTGACAGGGGGAAGCAGATGTTTATTGCCAGTTTGCAGATACTCCAAAATGAGAGGGGCAGTTTTTCATTTTGAATTGCTAATAGACTAAGTGGTCATCTTCTACCTGTTGTTCAGTACTCAAAGTTACCTGTCTGGTATGGCAAGCTTTTATTAAGCTTGGTTTGCAGCGCAAGTGTGAACAGGATGTTGTAATCTAGCATTATTCTGCTGATAGGCTAATGTGTCAAGTAGTTGCCGCTCTGCTCTAAGTGAGTGGCATTTATTAAGGGTTGAGTGTTATGTTGTAGGTAGTAGTGTCTTGACCATATGGAATTAGGAATTTTTCAAGTTACAACAATGTGCAGGAAATTGTTATGTCAGGGTTTTTTAAAAAGGAAAAAACAAACAAACACATTTTTCTAAAAAAAAGTATTCTAAATCTCTCTAACAATAAATGTTTAGTGTGATGACCTGCATTTTTTATGACAGGAAAACCTTAGCAAGAAAAAATATTAAATACAAATAATTAATCTGGGAAAAAAGATTAGAACCAATTATACATATCATTGACCTTTTTACATTAAAGATAATAAAATGTAAATAATAAAAAAAAAAAATCAATAAATAAATCTGCATTGCAAGCTTCTAGTAAAGTATTCTCACATACCAAGCTGTTAATGTTTATTATAAACATATTAATATATTATATTAAAACATAATTAATTAGTGTTGGGTATTATTTGAATTCCTGGTTTCAATTTCATTAAGGTAGAAACATTTAATCAAACATTTATTTCAAACATAATTATGGCAGACTGTTTGTTGCAGCTGATTTCCATGAATTGAAATCAGCAGTCTAAAAACAATAAAGTTACCACAGCAAAAACAACTGGACTAAATAATATAAATTCCAAACTTTAGTAAAGACAAGAAATTATTAATAAAATAAGAACAAATAAATAGCACAGATAAATACAACAAAATTCAGATACTAAAATGTGGCATGTAAACACTGCATATCACTGATTGGTCAGAGAGAATCATCACTACCAGCGTCATTAGATTTGCATCACGAGACACCAAACCTGCTAGATTTAAATAGTTAGCAGCAGCAGTATCACTGTTTCATTTATTCGCACTATTTCTTGAAACGACTTGCTTGAAAAAAAAAAAAGTTGTGCCAAGAACACTTCAGTTCAGACGTCACAAAAGGCTTCATTGAGAATGCAGTGGGTAAAAAAAAATTGTCTGTTAAAAAAAACTCTTCTGAATCATAAAATGAAAATTGGACACCCTACAGTCTCATTGGCTTCTTGAACGTATAAATGAAGGGCACAAGACCGCAAGTCCAAAGTATGTAATTTGGGGCATGGCCATTGAAAATTGTTCCACCTCAAGTTTTGAGGTTGTAGCGAAGCGCCAGTCCCCATTACCATGCCCCACCCCCGGGTGCCGTGTGGGATGGGTGAACGGAGTATGGTGATGGAGGTTTCGCCCAGTAACCATTCCCTGTGGGCTCCTCATTCCTCCATTACACTGCAGCCGATGGAATTCCTGTTGAACATGCTGGTCCCTCTGTAATGGACCAATCAACCGTTTCAATCTGGGTTCCCCAGGATAAGATGTCGATAGCAGCATCAGAGGGTGAGCTGGCCTCTGGAGATGACAACTCAGCTGTGTTTTTTCCCTCTTGGAGTTTAATATTGCCCGAGCCAGATCCAGAAATGTCAGCTATGCTGAAACGGGCTCCCAGGCTCGAGTGGAACCCTTCACCGTGTCCTGTTCGGTCTCGGTTGGAGGATTGGTATCTCAGTGCCTTTCTTTTTCGAAGTGCATGGAGAGCTTACCAGGCTGTGGATGGCACCTTTCTCTGCCAGAAACTGCCTGGATAGCTTATCCCCCTCACTACCCTTGATGGAGGAGTGGTGAAGGGTTGCGAGGTTATCCCTCCAGTGGAGCGGTCTGTCGCGGGTCCCTGTCCTGCTCCTCGCTGCCCCACCTCAGGTACATCTGTGGTTCCCTGGCCCCTGGCACAGTGTGTGTAAGCCTGAAGATGCTTCCTACTGCTCCAGCTGGCCCCGAAACTGCCAGCAGACTCGGCTTGCGATTCATTTCGCTTGGCTTCGCCCTGGCTTAGTGATATTCATCATGCCAAGGTGTTGAGCTGAGATGCTACTAAGATTAGTGATATTTATCACACCTACGTGTTGGGCGCTGCTTCTGTCCTGTGTGCGCACGTCGCAGTCCTACCTCAGATTTGTGAGATGTTCAAGTGTTTGGCAAGTGTTTGCCATGTTCCGATGTTAAAACCACAATTAATGGTCTGGTTTCTAAAACTTTCACTCAGGAGAAAAAAAATCTGCCTCTGAACTTGAAAGAAATAAAGATTTGACCTTTATCATGATAATTATCGATATCGACTGAAATATGTTAACATTATAATATTTTTGGCCATATAACCCAGTATGTACCCTATATATGTGTTCATTGGTTCAATGAAGGAAGAAGCAGGTTGTTAATAGCTTTTCAAACTCACTTTTCTAAGTGGAGTTGGCGATGCAGTATTGGACAAAAGTGAAGTGAACCATGCGATGCAGATTGAAACTGATACCGTAAATTTACTCTTTCCCTGTCTCGCTGAGATTCTCTCTCACACGTTCAGTGCAGTTTTAATGCAGTTATAGTACTGTGATTTATTGCAAATCAATTGTGACGTAAGACTAGTTGTTTCGTAACATGCTGAGCGTGTGATGGAGATGAACAGATACTGGATGTTTACATTATTAATATATTGAAAGAAAGAAGTAAGAGTGCAGTGCTCTCTTTAATATCCTTTTATGGGTATGTTTGTGCAACCATGTGTTGGCAGGAGAATAAGTGTGTGCGTACATGTAGCCTAGGTTACAACCCTGAAATATTAATGCAGCCTTCTGTGTTTGGTGCCAAAGACCTTCCGCTCTCGTCCGTCGTGCAGGTGTGTATGCATGTAGATGCGTTTGCTTCTGATTCATATAGATCTTATAAACTGATGCATCATAAGAAACAAGAGAGAAACACACAAATCTCCATGTTCTTTATGACTTATCCAACCACCCTGTTGTCGAACATGCAGTGGCAACTACAGTCAATAAAAATGTATTTTATTTACCTTTCACCATCTTTGTGTGTGTGTATGTGTGTACTGGTATGTGTGTGCTTGTGTGTGTATTTGTGTAGATGTTTTTTTTACATGGATGTTTTCAGAGTGCTTGTAAAGTGACAAAGTACAGGCATTAAAATAAAAGGTGATTTAAATTTAAGTTCCTTTAAGAGAAAGATGGCAGAGATGTATTAATGTAAAAACGATCAATCAAATTATTGAACAAATAGTTTAGTCCAATTAGCAGGAAGTGTAAAAAATAAACAATTTTTATGAAAAACTTTTCTTTTTTATTTTCTGTTTAACAGAGTTAATGAAATGTTGACCATTGACCTTAGTGGCCTGTTGTCTGGTGTCTTTTTCAGGAATTATAACACACAATATGTGGTGTAAATGTAAGAATGATAAGAAAGCACTGTAAGAATGAGTCCGAAATTTTCATATGTGTTTTTTCATATTTTGTGATTTGGTGGCTCTGAATTGTCAAAACACCATTCAAACTGCTTGCTACGGCATGTGAAAACACAAATCAAACCCGATCCGATTTTTTTAAAAACAGTTTTTTATGATGGACGAAAGTTTTGGAAGCAGTGTGCAAGCGTGATTGACATACCGTGAGGTCGTATTTATTTTTTTAACACGCGAAAATTTCGGACGTGAATTTCGGACTCGGTGTGCAAGGGCCTTGACACAGATATTTCCCTGCGGTTTGGCCTCATTTACATGAAAACCCTGTTTTTATCAAAGTGAAGATTTCTGATAATGGCGGTTGTGTGTTGCCATGTCAACTGGGAGAAACAGGTTTTTTGTTTTTGGGGGGGGGGGGCAACATTTTTATAAGGATAGTACGTGATACAGCATAAACACAGAAGACAAAAACGGCAAAATAATTGCTTTGTTTTATGGAAAATCTATCTATCCTTTTTCTGTCATGTTTTTATATAAAAAGGCAGAAAGTTTGTGGTTGATTTTGGACCCTGTGTGTGCATGTGTATTTGTGAGTCCCTCAACAAAGGACAGCAAAAGAAAGATGTTTTGGTTGTTAAACCTTCTTACCTCATGATTTCACATGCTCTGTCCATACACATAGAAGAGCCGAGTGTCGTAAAGACCAACGCTCAGTCTCATTTCACAGCTGCTGAGTGGAGCTTGTGTGTCACTCACAGGATACAGCATTACTGCTTCCACCCACGCCGCGAGCTTCACTCTGATCAGGTCGCTAGGCAACCAGGAAGTCACGTTGTCCCAGAGACTAGTGAAGTGTAACATCATCCAGAGAGGAGGACCCAGAATGAGAACAGGAGTGAAAGAGCAAATGATGCACACAGCTTACGTCCTGAGAATCATTTCCTGTTTATCAGGGCTGTGTGCCCTGCACTGAGGAGAGATTGCAAATGTGTTACCTTTTTAGTGTCTACCATAAGAATTTGAATTCTGTGCAGTGCAATAGTGACAGAATACTGGTTGCAATTTCTTGTGTGTTGTGTATTTTTTGTATTTTTTTCAAATTCTGCCATAGCTGAAACGGTCTGTTCAATGACCACAAAGCACTATTTCGATTGTTGAGAGGAGACCGCTATTAACTGCATAACCTTCTTCTTACTAATGATTATAACCTTATAACGCAACAATAAATAACCCACGCAACTAAGTCTCTTCAACATGGCAAATATTGTGATTTCCATGATGCCGAATACATGGATGGAATCCAGTCACAAGCTGAAATTAATGTATAAAGCGGAATGTAGCGGAATTTTTGAATGAATAAAAGTAGGGCTGTGAAATTAATCAAATCTCGATATGGACTAGTATCTGTGAATATTAAAGCTCAATAAGATTAGCTATTGATGATAAGCTACTGAAGTCTGTTCTTCATGGCTGTGTGAATGAGGGCCACAATTTCTTCTACTACACTTATAATGAAGCAAGTGTGACGCCCATGGTGCTTTCAGCGTCTGTACTCTCACTAAGAGGATCTGCAGAGCTGTTCTAAGTTCACTTCACAAGCATTTCACCATTTCATTTGATTAAACTATATCATATAGACACAGAAACACAAAGATCTTCACAACAATCCTTCAAGGTAAACATTTGGTGTAACTTGAAGAAATTATAACAGAGCTATTGCACAGTAGTGTACTTGTTCAATTAAAACATTTAATTATAATAATAATAATAATAATAATAATAATATATGCTCAGAAACTCAAAGGTCTTCATTACAACCTGCCAAAAGAAAAGTTCAGTCTAACTTAAAGATATTATGAAATAAATAAATTACAATTGCACAGTAGAATGTACTTCTTATGTACTTCTGTTATAATAATAATAATAATTATTATTATTATTATTATTATTATTACAGTAGAATGTTGGCTTATAATAATAATATTTGTTAATAATATTTGAGAGAGAGAGAGGCGAATGAAACCTGCACCCTGCCTCAAGCTAAACAACAGAATCTTGATTTCAGTTCGCGTTCAACACCAGGTAAAACAATTAGTCAAGTCAAGTCAAGTCACATTTATTTATATAGCGCTTTTCACGATACAGATTGTATCAAAGCAGCTTCACAGTGATAACATGAAAGTAGTACAACACAGATCAACAACATTGCTAAACACTAAATTGTTAAATTAGTTGGACTGAATTTCGTAATATCATCACCAAAGTCTCTATGACAGAAAAGGCTGCAAAAACTCTTAGTATTAAGATAATATACTAACATTACATTAATATAATACTTTTTTTTCCCCAGAGATCAAGCTTTTAAGGCCCAGCTCAATCTATTCAATGGTGCCATTTGCTCAGCGGGTGAAGGTCTCTGCGTGTTACTGTCTTTCCGCGTAGTAAAGTATTATGATTAAATAAAATACATTTTCGCTTTTGTTATTTCATCTGAATCCATAAATGAAAAGGTTTTTAATGATATCTGTGCATCATTAAATGTGAGCGAATGTTTGACTATTCTATTTTACTCTTTACTGAAAATAATATCGTAGTCTAGTCGATTAGAATAATATCAAATGTTTACAATTTATTATCTCAGGTAAATGTACAGTATAATGCCAATTACATAATCAATACAAAACATTAAATGCTCTGAAATAAAGAGAAGAGATGCGCTAACATGTGATAACAATGGAAATTTGCATTCAGAGGTTACACATTTTGAGAGCAGGAGACCATCTGCCTAGAAGACACCTTCCAATTAGTTACTTTTTGACATAGTAACTCAATATTGTAACGCATTACTTATATTAGCTTTTATTTTTATATTTTCTGGTTTCTTTTTATTTTAAGTTTTAGTTATCTGATGTTCTTTTGGCATTTCTATTTGTAATATTTATAGCTTTATTCTTTTTCCGTTGTATAGTACATAAACTCAGTTCAGTTTGTTGACAAGTTTTAATTTATTTTATTAAAGCTTTATACCAAAAGCTTTGGTATAAACAATAACTGCACTGGGAGAGAGTGTTTATGCTGCCAGTCTTTATGTGTGTGCATATTAAACAGTGACTTTACAGTTTTACAGCCTCTTGGAAACATACTGTAGATTACCTCAGGTTTCAGAATAAATGCAGAGGCATTGCCATCCATAATCATCTGATTACAAATGCCAAAATAGCTTCCTTAAAGTGACCTTCGCTAACCACTTTGTGAAGGAATATCATATAATATTAACTAGTATCTAAGTGCATCAAATCTTTTTTGGACTGGTCAATCCATGATGGATTGGTCAACAAAGCAGCCATTTTGTGTGTGTTTCCATTTCTGCTAAATGCCAGTGGGTAAACACAAACAAGTGTTAAAACAAGTCTCTTTATGTGTTCTCCTCTTTACAGGAAAATCGTTATAAAGTTCGGGAAGAAGAAGCGAAAGAAGACAGATTCCTCAGATGAGCTGTCTGATGATGACAGACCAACTCGACGATCCTCTAAAGATGACGATTCGGTGAGCTCTGGGTTTGATCTATTCTTGATACAATTGATGACTCCTTTATGCTTATATAAACATCTAACAATAAAAGTATTTGTAAGGGATCATTTCTGGAACAGTAGCACAAAACATGCATATTGTTGCTGGAGTTCCTTTAAACTGTATAATGCAGTGGTGCAGCATATGTACAGTATGTTCAGTACAAGAGCGAGAGAGACTATGATGACTGCTGTACCCTCAAATGATTTACTTATCTTTCTTCTGAAATGTCTAACCTCTCATTCTCCCCATCCATGATATACCACCCTTCTCTTTACATACTCCCTGTGTTAATTAAAGCAGTGTGCTTTTGATAACTCAGTTGTGTCATGTGCATTTTGGGAAACACTGGGGTCTTGTGGCAGAGCGGGTGGCTCTTTATTTGGTCATCCTGAGATATTCTCATCCTATCCATTTACTTTAACTCATACATATTTAGGTCATGTTATATTTGGGAGGTCAGACTCTCTCTCTCTCTCTCTCTCTCTCTCTCTCTCTCTCTCTCTCTCTCTCTCTCTCTCTCTCTCTCTCTATCTCTACTAATTTATTAAAGGGCAAAATGCGTGCATGCGCACTTTTTGTTCACCCAAAATGATATATTTAAAACCGCAAGAAGCCTCCGGGTGTAAATTCAACCCTAATGACATCATTTTTTTTTTCATAATAGGGTACTTGAGGGAAAATGTCTCCCTTAAGAACAATGTGAATTTACCTTTAAACAGTCACATGTTTAGATGATGTCTGTCTGATGATGCATCAGCCAATGTGTTATGTAATCAAAGGAAAGAAAAAAAAACATTTCCTAATTGAGTTATTATAGCACAAAATGTAAAATATTAAACGAGGGGCACCCTTACCCACAAATGTCTCAGAATCTCTTTTGATTATAATTCTTAATAATATTTATTTATTTATTAAAGTTTAATTTATTTGGACAGTTTAGTTGAATAATACAAATAACATGACAAAGTAGAATCCCTTGATGAGCATAAGAGACTTAGTTCAAAAACAGAAATATCACTGACCCCAAACATCACTGATCATTGAGAAAATAATCCAAATATACATTTGAAACCACACTCACTTGTGTGTGTGTGTGTGTGTGTTTACAGAAGCGCCGTTCGAACCGGAAGATTAAGAGGAAGAAGTATGAAGATGATTGTGAGGCTCGACTGTCTGATGAAGAAATGAAGGTCATCGTCAAAGCCAAGAAAGGCAATCCCAACGCTCAAAAACAGCCTGCAGTGCAACTCTTTGTGGTGAGAACACCGCCGTTAGCAGAGACTCGTTTCTCATGATGTATCCCAGCATTCTCAAGCAGTTCTCTGATTGTGAACATAATAATATATGTTTAGCAGGTGTAAAGCCTGTTCATCCTTTCGTGTGTGTGTGTGTGTGTGTGTGTGTGAGAGAGAGAGAGAGAGAGAGAGAGAGAGAGAGAGAGAGAGAGAGAGAGAGAGAGAGAGGGATAAAGATAAGTTGTGTGTTTTGAATATATGTATAAAGACACTTCATGATGAACTTCATGACTCTTTATGTTCATAGGAGAACCCAACTGAGGAAGATGCTGCTGTGGTTGATAAAATCATGGCATCTCGTGTAGTGAAAAAAGAGGTAAGAGTTCCACAATCCTCTATCTCTTTTATTCAATGCGTGTTTTTCTTTCGCATCTTTAAAACTGGTATTACAATGATGGTAATGTGCCCCAAATGCACCTCCTGTGAGCAGTTCTGATCATATTTTGTCAAGGGTCATTTCATGAGTACACCACGCACCATGTTGATAAAAATTAAGGCATTTCAGTGCATTGTTGTTCTGAAATATGCTGGAATTTTAACTGTTCCTCAGACTTGGCATTTCAAGCAGAATCCTCATAGTTATTTTAGGCCCCGTTTACACATTTTGGTCGATCGGATCATAAGAGGATGATGCAAAATACAGGTGTGAACGGGGTCCAAAATGTTTTGAGCTAGTCCACTTTTGACCATTTCCAGAGGTAGTCGAAAGGTAGAGGTAGTCGAAAAACGCATTCGTCCAGTTTTCATAGTTTAAAGGGTCATGTGGTCGAATGCGTACAAACAGCCTCAAAAGACTCCCTAATCTCCGCCTACTGACTTAGTGCGTAAACATAATGGGAAGCACGCTATCCAGACGGGATTAAACTTCGTCGGCTGGAGACCCAAATTTGGTTTTAAGACGAAAAACATTCCAAGCACAATTTTCTCTTACCATTCTTGATTTCTATTCTAACACACACTCACAGAGTTTGAAAAAGCTGTGTCAATTTTTTTTTCAATTAATTTTCACATTTATTAAATATTAATTTCAATAAATATAAAGTATATAATTTATTGGCTTTACATCGGCCATCGGCCATCCTGCTCTAATATATCGACATCAGCAGGTCGACCACTATTTACTCGCCCATAGACCCTCCCCTCGAAAAAATCAGGACAGAAGTGGACAAGAGACGGTTTAAAACGCCAGATATAAAAGGGTATGGTGTCCCCTTCATCTATTTGTGATCCGATGACCAAAACGCAACTTAATACCAGGTGTAAACAGGTCATTAGTTGAGTATCTGTATTAAATTTTAATCTTTGTGCTTCGCATGATCCATTCATTCATTTAGCAAATGCTTTTATCCCAAGCAAGTTGAAACATGTTCTGTGAAGTCTGCATATGGATTGGACTTCTACAGATTTTATGAGGACAGCTGCAATGTAATCACATTCCTTTTCAACTACCTCTAAATGAGCTCTGACCACTTTTCGTAGGATCACTTGAGGTCGATATTAATACGTGGTGTAAATAGGGTATATATGATTTACACAGACATAGACACATTTTGAATGTGATTTCAGACATTGTGTGTGTGTAATATTACTTTTCTTCTTCATTCAACAGGTTTCTCCTGGAGTGATGGTAGAAATTGAAGAGTATTATGTCAAATACAAAAACTAGTAAGTTAATTATGCCCTGCTTTTGTCAGCTTTTCCAGTTCTCTCTGTTAGCTTTCAAGCTGTAAAAGATTATGTTTTTCATATTGCTAATAGCCAAGAGCAGTGCAGTCATGTGTTGAGCACGCATAATTTAGCGTGTGTGCAAGGATCATTCAGTAATTATGTAAACGTGCGTGTGTTCTAGTTCATATCTTCACTGTGAGTGGGCGACGGAGCAGCAGTTAGAGAAAGACAAGAGGATCCAGCAGAAAATCAAGCGCTTCAAGATCAAACAGGCGCAGAAAGCACACTTCTTTGCTGATGTAAGGATGTCTGTGTTTGTTTGTAACTTCAGCAAACACTCTGTCCTCACTAAAAAAAAAATATTTTGTAGGATGATTTGCAGGTTAAATGCTATGTCATTTAGTCATATGACAATTATAATCACTGGAGAGATGCACAGGATTTATGTTTAATTACTAATGTGTGTGTGTGTTTCAGATTGAGGAGGAGCCATTCAATCCTGACTATGTAGAAGTGGACCGAGTTCTCGAGGTCTCATACTGTGAGGACAAGGACACCGGAGAGGTAGCGATTGCTTTGTGCATTGTATATGTGTTTGTTCACCTGGGCAGACATTTGGTGTAAGTCTCAAAGCTTTCTTTTCATATGAATGTGTAGCCGGTGGTGTATTACTTGGTGAAATGGTGCTCATTGCCATACGAGGACAGCACATGGGAGCTGAGTGAAGATGTGGACCAGAGTAAGATTGAAGAGTTCAAAAAGCTGCAGGCAGCAAAACCACACACCAACAGAGTGGTGAGACCATCTCGCTTTTGCTCTCTCTTATGCCATTATTATATTGTGTTATATTCAAATATTTATTTGTACTTGAAGTGCGCTCAACTTGATATATGCCTGATTATAACTCTCTTCTCTTATAACTCTCTAGAAATCTTGAAAAAAAAAATATAAAAAATAAATAAAGCAATGATATTATTTTATAGTATTATAAACAATCTTAAAGGCTGTCAATTGGCATTGAATTATAAATATACACTATCCTTATGAACATACCCAAGATGGCTTGAAGAACACAGATAAACCAAAATACTGTCACAATGGATGGTATGTTAATTCTCTTCATGTTTAATTAGTCAAAATGTCTCTATTTGCATTTTATTCAACTACAGCAATCACTGGATGTCTTTGTCCATATTAAGGATTTTCTGGAACGTCATAAACTTTTATTACTCCTATGAGTCTCACTTGTTGACTTTCTGCATGAGGGTGCCTGTCGGCATCGAGTATCAATGAAACAATGTGAGAGTTTAGCGCTGCGTTAAGCTCACAATCACATCATTTTATTTTGGGTAAAAATAGAAAAAAATACTGCTCTCTAATGATAAACATAGATTATCGTACACGTTTTTATCTAAATGAGTACACTTTCGGAAGCCCAGAGGGATATACATATAATAAAACAAACTTTTGTTAGGGAATGCAAAAAAGGAATATTTTCGCATTTTCAGGTCACCTGGCATACATAAAAGTCAATCCTTCTTTAAAGAAGGCGTGGTATGTTTGGACAGAATACGAGACAGAGTTCTTTATTAAATTCATAAAAGACAAAAGTATCACAGGAATACTGGATTCTAAACAAAAAAGAAATGCCACAATTAATCAAGACCTTGAAACAGATTGGAGGGTATATAAGGGGCTTTCCTTGACATTAATGCTTGGATAACATGCCCACGTCTCCTTCGTTTAAAAATAATGGCTAGTGCTGTGGCTTGGATATAAATAAAGATGACTATTGATAACAGAAGAAGAGGTGGGGGAACAAATTTGTGGTATTGTCCTTTTTTGCGCTCTCTGTTGATCAACAAGTCCTGAAGACTGGGGTGATTAACGAGTCATGTTCAAGTCCAAAAATCTTCCACACTGGCAAGCTATCCTTCTTGGAGTGCGGGTAGAGTGTCTCGTCTGTCATACTCCTATCCGACGACATGCTTTTATGCGGCAGTACCAGCTGCTCACTGTGACTGCTTGTGTTTTATGACAGGTGGCAACCAGCATTAAGGTGCAATACCGACACCTACTATACATTGGAATGTCAACCAGATGCTGGCACTGGACAATTTACATCACATTATCATATGTGTACTATTTATTTTAAATATTACAGTCATCGCCCCTAATTATAGATAAGATTAAAGATTATAGACAACGATATAACATGTTTGGAATATCACGGTTATCGTCAATACCAGTATCTCGTGACACCCACAATATAAAGTGGGCTAAGGGAACTTTAGTGTCTTTATTTAAATGTGCATGGTGAAATGGTGTACCAAAGCAGATAGCACCTTCTTAAAGTGTATCGTGGGTGGATAGTCATTTTTGGTGCTAAAATGCTGTTAACTGAATTTTCCTTGCCGTCTTTATCTAAGGAGCGTCCTCCAGCGAGTCACTGGAAGAAGCGGGAGCAATCGCGAGAGTATTGTAATGGAAACTGTCTCAGGGATTATCAGCTAGAGGGGGTTAACTGGCTTCTCTTCAACTGGCACAACAGGTAAGTAAAGCTCAGCCCTGACACACAGATCCTTCTTCTTCTTTAACTTTCCTCATATATGTCATGTCAATAAAACTACTGCGTGGAACTCCAGCATACGGTGTTCTTTTCATATGTAGACTTGTGTCTTCATGGCTTTTCTTATGTTATATACTTTGTATCTATGTCCTTTTGCTTGCGTTTCTTGTGTGTAGATTAGATAACTGAATGGCAGATAGCCAGGGTAGCTGTGTTGTGGAAGTCTAGCCTCCCATTCAGACTTTGGACAGCATTTAGACCATCAATGGCAATGATAAATCAATCAAATGACTTAAAAATGCTTTTGTACAACAGCTACAGTACTTACAAACCTAATTTGACTCAAAGATATTTCCAGCCTTTTCTGTTTTTAGTCCTTGTTTTTTTTACATGCCTAAGCTTGCTGTTTGTATTGTATGCAGTGTGTGTGTGTGTGTGTGTGTGTGTGTGTGCATGCTATAGCACACCATTTCTACTGGACCACTATCAAGAAGATCTAATGTTGTGCTTTTTTCAGTTTATTTTCATTTAATGCAATTTTTCTAATCAATTTGACACATAGTCTTGTTAGCCTGTTATATTAAATATGTATTGTTAGCCTGGTATATGTGGGAATATTAAAAAAAGCAAAAATGTGATTTTAAAAAAACTGTCAAAATTTTCAGGCGTAACTGTATTCTGGCGGATGAAATGGGTCTGGGAAAGACCATCCAGTCTATCACGTTTCTGGAAGAGATCTATCGCACAGGGATAAAGACGCCGTTCCTCATCATCGCCCCTCTCTCTACCATCACTAACTGGGAGAGAGAGTTCAGAACCTGGACGAACCTCAATGTCATAGTGTACCATGGCAGTGTGGTCAGCAGACAGATGCTGCAACAGTATGAGATGTATTTTAGAGATGCGCAGGTGAGATCACAAACTTACACACACACACACACACACACACACACACACATCAAGGCCAGCTCCACATCGATCTAGACCTCTTAACTGTAATTCAAGGCTTTTGAATTGGTTACCTTCTAGTATCATGTTTTGTAAAAGAGAAAGATAGGTGGAAAAAGCAAGACACCAACTCAATTATGGTTATTGTATTCCTTTTCAAACTAAATTTAATTTGTATCTCTGAGAATGTCCATAGAGTACTGCTAGAAATAAAAAAGTAAATGAAAATGTTAGAAATGTGTCAGCTGGTAGAAAATTTAAAACACAACCACATGGTTAATATAAATATATAATGCAGTTTTGTTAATTTTCCTGCAAAAATAACTGTATCGTGATATATACTGTTTCTGTAACATAAAAATACCCAAACCCTGATATACGAGTTCGGTCATATCATTTACCCCTAATCATTTTTTAATGGTATACCACACAAAACCTCAGGGAGCATAAAAAACAACTGTGGAAATGTTTACAGGCACTTATTATCTCTCCCATGCTCCCTTTTGCGCTCTCTCTCTCTCTCTCTCTCTCTCTTTCCCCCCAACAGGGTCGTGTGATAAGAGGTGCATACCGGTTTCAGGCGGTCATTACAACATTTGAGATGATTTTGGGAGGCTGTCCAGAGCTTAATGCAATAGACTGGCGCTGTGTCATCATTGATGAAGCCCATCGGCTCAAAAATAAGAACTGCAAGCTACTGGAGGGCTTCAAACTTATGAGTCTGGTACAAATGAGACAATATTACACCTATTTACAACTTGTGACAGTTGTCATTTACCCTCAATTTTTTACTTGATATCTGTTGACCTTTTGTCCCGTAGGAGCATAAGGTGTTGTTGACGGGCACTCCCCTACAAAACACGGTAGAAGAACTCTTTAGTCTGCTGCACTTCCTGGAGCCGACCCGCTTCCCTTCTGAAAACCTCTTCATGCAGGAATTTGGAGACCTCAAGACTGAGGAGCAGGTGCTGCATTTGTATATACTTTATATATTACTGTGTATGAATTAATATGTATGTTCTGTATATATTAACTCCATTGGTATATGCGTGCACATGTAGGTCCAGAAACTCCAGGCCATCCTGAAACCGATGATGCTGCGTCGTCTTAAGGAAGACGTGGAGAAGAAGTTAGCCCCTAAAGAGGAGACCATCATCGAAGTGGAGCTCACCAACATCCAGAAGAAATACTACCGCGCTATACTTGAGAAGAACTTCTCGTTCCTTGCTAAAGGCGCTGGCCAAGCCAACGTCCCAAACCTGCTCAACACCATGATGGAACTGCGGAAATGCTGCAACCATCCCTACCTCATCAAAGGTACTACCACATAAAACCACACTGCTGTCAAACCTAACACACCTTCAATAGGCAAGGTCCTAAGAAGTCTCTCGCTCTCTCTTTTGCTTTCAGGGGCTGAGGAGAAGATCTTGGAGGACTTCAAGGTGTACAGCCCCACAGCAGTAGATTTCCACCTGCAGGCTATGATTCAGTCTGCAGGTAAACTCGTTCTCATTGATAAGCTGCTCCCCAAGATGAAGGCCGGTGGACACAAAGTACTCATCTTCTCTCAGATGGTGCGCTGCCTGGACATCCTGGAAGACTACCTCATCCAGAGAAGGTGGGAATCAAAAACAAGAATTTACATAAACGTAAAGCGCAAAAACATGTTTGGTACCTGTAAGTAGAGGTGTATTTCATTGCCGCGGCTCTCGTTGTGTTCACACAGGGTTCATGGGGTTTTAACTGCATTTTGTGATGTTCTGCCCTGCTGAATTTGTTTTAGATACCTACAGGATTATATATGCCGTTTTAACAAGTGGCCTAATCTGCTTTTTTGGCAGAAGTTCAATGCCAAAGTTTGCTTACCCCAGTTTGAGTTGAGTTCACGTGTTCCTTATCTTTCTAGGCCTGTATACAGAGCTCTTTGCTGTTGAACCCCTTAGCACCATGATATCACGTGACAGCTCAGTGCAGTGGCTAGGATTAGTTTATTTCCTAAGGAAAAATTCTCATTGATGCTTGTCTCAGCTTGTCTTTGACAATCTAACAGTATATACAGTGTACCATTTGTGAACAGTGTTTTGTATATTGGTTAATGCAGCTAGGGTCCAGCAGGAAACAGACACTCCAGGGACCACACATCAGGCACTCAGTCCCAGAGGCACAGCTCTGCCCAAAGTGGGTCAGAGAAAGCAGGAAGTTACAGAGGGGGAAATAGGAGATTGTTACTGTTAATAAAAATAGAAGAGGAGATCAAGGACATGAGTGGAAAGAATGAAAGAAAGAAAGAGTGACTGAAATGATGATTAGGGATAGGAAAGAGGTTTACGAGTGAGCTTGAGACATACTGATGCAACGTTGTTATTGGATAAACATTATGCCAGAGATGATGGCTATACAGCTTAACTTGTATTGAACCTGGAATATTCCGTTTACAAATTCTGTTCCTTATGTAAAGACAAAAAATATATGCAAGTTGTTTCAGTTATTTTGGATGGCACTCAAAATATATAGGATCATGTGAATGTGTTGATACATATATTTATAGCAGTGTAAATCTTCTGTATATTAACGTTTTTTTTATCACGGATTTCACAAAAAATATTAAGCAGCACAAATGTTTTCACCATTGATAATAATAATAAAATTATTCTTGAGCAGCATCAGAATGATTTCTGAAGAATCATGTGACACTGAAGACTGCTGAAAATTCAACTTTGCCATCATAGGAATAAATTACATTTTAAAATACAAAACAGTTATTTTATATTGTAATAATGTTTCACAATACTACTGTTTCTACTATATTTTTCAGTCTTGGTGAGCATAAGATTTCATAAACTTTTAAACGCTGCTGTATGATTGTATGATTTTTGTGCACCTACTGTGTGGAAGTGCTCAATAAAGTACATTGATCTGTAATTTCTAAGTCAAACTGACCTTTTTCAGATACCTCTATGAGCGGATAGACGGCCGTGTACGTGGGAACCTCCGTCAAGCAGCAATTGACCGCTTCAGTAAACCGGACTCAGATCGATTCGTCTTCCTGCTGTGTACACGGGCAGGTGGTCTCGGTATTAACCTCACAGCTGCTGACACCTGTATCATCTTTGACTCTGACTGGAACCCACAGAACGACCTGCAGGTACACACACACACACACTTCAAAATAAAAAGGCATTGTAGATGTTCCTGTTGGCTCACCTTTCTTTTTTTCCCTTGTCTGTTCCACAGGCTCAGGCTCGCTGCCACAGGATTGGTCAGAATAAAGCTGTTAAAGTATATCGACTAATCACACGCAACTCATATGAGCGTGAAATGTTCGATAGAGCCAGTCTGAAGCTGGGATTGGATAAAGCGGTGCTTCAAAGCATGAGTGGACGGGACAACAGTCTAGGAGGAGGAGGGGTAAGCCGTCAAATGTCAGCCGTGTACCAGGGTTTTCTCTAACCCACGATGTGGTTCTCTACATAGAGATTTTCATAATGGATGCTGTGGGCCAGTGGTATTCAAATGGCTTGGTTCTGTCCGGACCGCTGGACGTAATTGTGACATTTTACTATTTCTACTGATTAAAGTGAGCAGTACTTCAAAACAATGGAGCAGTTCACACCAAAAGTGTTTAGGGTCGTTTATGGTAATGATCTTTCACCGCTATGTCTAATATTTTTGTCTAGAGCCAATCACAATTCATTTCCTTTCAGTTTCTTGCACTTTGCGTCTCTCTCCTGCTAAAAAGATGCAAAGCGCCATAAGAGCTGCAGATGATGTGGTTATTTTAACTACAGCGAGCAACAAACTAGATACTTTTGCTAAAACGCTGCAGAAAACAAGAATGCAGCAAATATAATTATTTTTATCTGTCATACAGATGATGCTGACTGTTTAATTAAACCAGGTTTGTGAGAAGTTAGTGCATGGCTCCTTTAGATTTATTTTTTTCATGCATTTAGCATTATTAATCAGCATATTAAGAGCATTTCATAATAAAAGTTTGGATCATTTGGAAAGTTATTTTAGAAATGACAAGTTTTTTTCTCATGATGAGAGTTTTGATTTATTAGATTTTGTACATTGTTTGTTTTTGGTAGTTTATTACTTTGAGCAAAATGGTCCCTACGTTTCTTAAGAAGTAAACCCTCCAGCCCCAATATGTTTTTTTTTTTCAGTCCCAAGGCCTTCTTTGTGTCATACACAAAGGTGTCTAAATGTAAAAAGGAAAAAATAATAATGATCATCTGAAAACATCTGATCTAACTGTTTTATATTCATACCCAGTTGAGAGAAATATTTGCTTTTTTCGTTAAATATTGGTAACATTTTGTAGACATCACTGCTTTGGCTCCTGGGGCCCAAGATTCTCAACTTTGATTACTGTTTTGATTGTTTAGAATTGTTTCTTTAAAAAGTACTACGGCCTCCCCAATGGAAATATGTAACTGTTTCAAAACATTGTTGTCCGGATCTGCGCTGGGAAGGAAATATAGAGGCAACATCTTTTGGAACTTTAATTGAACACCCCTGCTGTAGACAAATCTAGTTTCCTCCATCTTTATAGCAGATGCAACAGCAGCTCTCTAAAAAGGAAATTGAGGACCTTCTACGACGTGGTGCTTACGGTGCCATCATGGATGAGGAAGATGAGGGGGCGAAATTTTGTGAAGAGGACATTGACCAAATCCTGCAACGCAGAACCAAGACCATAACTATTGAATCTGAGGGCCGGGGCTCCACATTTGCCAAGGTCAACTTCCTTATTTTATCTTTTATTTCTTATGTCTAAAAGTATTGATTGGCTGCACACATTTAACTAAAAAGGACAACTGAAAATAAAGAAATTCAGACAAATATAAGTTTTTACCTTTGTTCAATAAAATATATATTTTAATTAAATTCAATTTTTATTTTTATTTACGGTACAATAGTATTATTACAATAATATTCGTATTTAATAATACCATAAAACCGTAAAAACTATTATTATGTTATAATGAATAGGTCAATAAAAGCCTTTAACATTTTTTAAATGTTTTATTTTCTATGCAAATGCACTCCAATCACCCCAAATGATAAATTATAATTTGTATTCTAATTTCATTTCATTTTTTTTTTTATCACATTATCATATTTTTTATTCAATTCTTATGTGCATAATGTGCTTATACCTTATTTTAAAGACATTATGTTTGTTGTGCCCACAGGCCAGTTTTGTAGCTTCAGGGAATAGAACAGACATCTCTCTGGATGACCCCAACTTCTGGGACAAGTGGGCAAAGAAAGCAGAGATTGACATGGAGACTGTCAATGGCAGAGTAAGTTATACACAAACTTTTCCATTTGAATTCATAGTTTCACACACAGTAGAGAAGAGGAGCCCACATCCACCAGGCAGTTCAGGTCAATATGTATACAAAATTCTCTCCAGTACCAGAATTACTTTGAGAACGGTTTGCCTAGACATACTGTATGTGTTAATACAAAATAAGGAATCAAGTAATGGAAAGCTATATTGAGTATCAATGGCTGATGGGAAAACCCCCAGAAATTAGATTTTGAGCAGAGATGCTTTGCTGTAAGAAATGATAGGATGCTGGCTAACATGATTTAATGTAATCTACTTTGTGAAATTAACTCAATCATTGTTTTGTGTGGGCTCTTTTGTGTTTTAGTTGTAAGTGCTGTACTTAAGAGTGCATAATGATTTGGCGGTTGGTGTTATTTAAATGCATAGCACTTTGTAAAGGTGTGTCAGTGGTTCTGTTTTCACTTGTGCCTTTTGATGTGGTTTTGCTACAGAACAGTCTGGTGATCGACACCCCTCGGGTTAGGAAACAGACCCGACCGTTCAGCGCCACTAAGGACGAGCTGGCCGAGCTCTCTGAAGGGGAGAGCAGCGGAGACGACAAACCCAAACTCCGCCGGCCACACGACCGTCTCAACAGCTATGGTCGCACTGAGTGCTTCAGGGTGGAGAAAAATCTCTTGGTTTATGGGTGAGTGATGGCTGGTGGTCTGCTGATATGGGTTTTGGTGATTGTGTATGGCAGTACAATAGCTACACTACTGTTCAAAAGGGTCTGTAAGATTGTTTTAGAAAGACGTCTCATATGCTCGCCATGGCTGCATTTATTTGATCAAAAATGCAGTAAAAACGGTAATATTGTGAAATATTATTACAAATGAAAAATAACTGTTTTCTATTTTAATATGTTTTAAAATACCATTTATTTCTGTGATTGAATTTGTTTCTATGGTCATAGGTGGGGCCGCTGGAAGGACATCCTGACTCATGGTCGCTTCAAGCGACAGCTTAGTGAGCGTGACGTAGAGTATATCTGCAGGGCGCTCCTGGCGTACTGCCTCGTTCATTACCGTGGAGACGACAAAATCAAAAGCTTCATGTGGGATCTGATCGCTCCCACAGAGGACGGCAGGACCAAGGAACTTCAGAACCATTTGGGTATGAGGACTGAAGTGTCGTTATTAATGAATATAATTCGCTTTTGCATTTGGATCGTGTCAGGAGATTAATGAATCTCTCGTCATTTAGAGTTTTGAATGTGACTTGCGCAGGTTTATCGACTCCAGTACCGCGAGGGAGAAAGGGAAAGAAGATGAAGATTCAGTCCAGCTCATTTGACATCCAGAAGGCAGAGTGGATCCGAAAACACAACCCAGAACACATGTTGTCTGATGATGGGTACAAGAAACACCTGAAACACCACTGCAACAAGTGAGTATTGCACAGTCTTCAGTGTCACATGGTCTTTCAGATCTGATTCTAATAAGCTGGTTTGGTGCTCATGAAATTAATGTTCCTATTATTACCAGAGCCAAACACTGCCTAGTTTTTTTTTTTTTCAGGATTCTCTGATAATTTCAAAACAAGAGCATTTGTCCAATTTTAGTTTAATGCATCCTTTCTGAATAAAAAAAAATAATAATGCCCTCAAACTTTTGGAACAGTACTGTAAATGCGCTTTTTTCCACAATCTGATGTAATATTCACTGGCATATGGCTGCATTATGCAACAACAAGCAACCAGAAGTCAATAGTTTTCAATAAAAGTTGCTTTTTTGTTAGCAACTGATGGTAATGCAATGTAGGCATGTCTGGTCTTGACAAAGTTGAGAAAAAATGAGCTGTGATGTTCAAGATGAGAGGACTTCATACCAATATGCATGAAGACACTGAAGCTCACAGATCCATCATCTGTGATGTACTGTAGTCAAGTGTTGGCAAGACAGAAGGAGAATTAATATTACTGTGAGCGTTTTCAGTGTTATGGTTTATTTCTGCCCACTTACAGGCATTTCAAATTTTAAAAAATAAATGATGCAGGAAAAGCCATATCTTCCGCCATGAATGCAACGAGAAATTGCATTTTGAGTGATTTTGATTCCTGCATTCATAATTATCCATCTTGTCTCTGTCATGATTTATTGTGCCGCCAACAAATAACGTTAGGCTATTTAGCAACAGCAGTGCACTTTCCTACTTGTGAACGCCTGATTAGATGGATATCTGCTGCTCTGGAAGTGTGTGATGGGGTGATAAAAGGGGACATCCTATTTAAGCACACACTGACTGGCCCACTCACACACTGGTTTAGGGGGTTTTCACCTAGTTGGGAGTGGGAAATAAGAGGTTGTTTTCAGGTCACACTCTTCAGTTCTTATTGCTTAAAAGTTGTCAAACTCATGATCAAACCTGGTGGTGAATCTGGCTGGCTGTGCTAAGTTAACACTCTTTTTCCATTTGTTTGTCACAAATGCTTGTACGGTAAATCCATGCACTAGAAAGCAGAGGAAGTTACATCATATACACTGTACTTCTTGTCATGTTATAAATGAGCTGTTATAAATTGTGCTCTGATAATTGGACTGTTCTGGATCAGGATATTTGTGTGTGTGGAGGGAGTTTATTACTGTAAGGCTGGTTTTGCATCCAGGGCTTTCTGCCATTGGAGAAAGTTCCCCATTGTTGAGTTTGCTGTCCTCTTTTAACACACAAACACACACAAGTGGTGACCTGGGACACAGCTGTCAGCTTTGCATACATCTGCAGATTCCGTTGGGTCTGGAATGCCACTAATGTTAGGGTGAAAGTGTGAGGTTTTTTTAGAATGAAAGAGGATGAGTTGTATCTCATTTCAGTGATTGCGTGGACCCACATGAATAAGCTTGGATGTAAAGTTCTAAAAACCCAAGTCATGCTGAGTAGTCCACATGAAAGAACGTTTTTTAAACATTTACATTTCCAACATTCACTGTCATTTTCATTCATGTCCTCTGAAAAACAGCAACTTGCATTAAACAGGAATGATTTCTGGTCACTTTGTGTCTGAAAAACACTGTGTTAACACTCATGAACACCAGCTGTTACATCAGAATGTACACATAAGTACCTTTACACTACTGTTTAAAAGTTTGGGATGGGTAGGATTTTTTAAATGTTAATGAAAGAAGTCTATTTTGCTTGCTCACCAAAGCTGTATTTACTGTAATTGATCGAAAATGCATAAAAGTAGCATTGTGAAATATTTTTACAATTTAAAATAGCTGTTTTCTATCGGTGATGTCAAAGCTGAATTTTCAGCATCATTTCAGCATCATCAGTCTTCAGTGTCACATTATCTTTCAGAAATCAGTCTAATATGCTGATTTACTGCTTAAGAAACACTATTGATGTTATTGTTTCTGATTAATAGAAAGTTCAAAAGAATTTTATTACAAATGGAAATCTTTTCTAATATTATAAATATATTACCTGTCACTTTTGATCAATTGAATGCATCTATGCTGTATGCAACTCTTAATTTCTTTCAAATAATATATTGTATAATTTATGTAATTTTGTATAGTTGTTTATGTATTAAATATGTGACTCCAGTATAATTAACCTCTTAGTGTGTAAAGGCAAAAGTCTGTCTTTGAATTGATAGGAAAACCTAGGATTTCACATTATTGTTCACATAATATTTTCAGCGGTACACTTGAGATTATACAACTGCTGCCATGAATGCCTAGCTGTTACAGACTGTTACAGTGGAAGTTCCCTGTTATAGTACATTTTAGCAAAGGATGCTCTTTATAGTCAGCGCTAACATGTAAAAATACAGTACTATGTATGGAATTGTGCAGTAATGCTTCCTCATGAAGGGATGTGGACAGTTTGGCATTGTTTTACTGCATAAGAGAAAACTCTGTATTTACTAGTGAACGTGTTGTGGGTTTCTGTGTGTGTGTGTGCACTTTGACCTCAATCTCTCTGTGTCTTTGTCTGGTAGGGTGCTGTTAAGGGTCAGAATGCTGTACTATCTGAAACAAGAGGTGATTGGAGCACAGTGCCAAAAAGTGCTGGACGGAGTAGATGCCAGGTAAGCTTTGGAATTACCTTATTACTTCACTGGTCTGGGGGAAAAAACAAGAGTGTGTTCTGCATTTGTAGTACCAATAGTGGTAAAAGTAGCAGTACCAGTAGTTTTTAGTAGTAGTAGTTTTTTTGAGAGGGTTTAGAAAAGTGTAAGAAATTGAATTGTTATTAGTATAAAAAATTGTTGTATGTATTTTTCAAACCATATAAAATGGATCAAAATCTAAAAATGTACAAGGTTTCAGAAGACTTTTACTAATGTATTCCCTTAGATTTTAGGATTATAGATACCGGTACTGTAGGTGTTCTCTGAACTACACCAGTATTAGTCAGTTTAAGCCAGTTTGATCTGTAAGATAAACATTAAAGCGCCATCTGCTGTTCTGCTGAGGAAACTTCAGGAATGTTAGCATGTAATACTAATACCAGCATTTAAAGGAACAGTTCACCAAAAATGAAAACTGCCATCATTTACTCACCTCATGCAAATTTAAACCCTTGTGAAACACAACAGAAGAAAGTCCAGAATGTTCTTTTGGACTGTTCAGGACTGGAGCTGTTGAACTACAACAAAGGCACCATAAAGTACCATAAAACATTTTTCACAGCTATGAAAAGGGAACATTTTCTGTGAATGACAATATTAGACTTAAATTTTGGTCCGTTCCAAAATAGACAAAGAAAATAAACAGCTGTAGACTAAAACATACAGCAAAGCTACTGGTTGAGGATGTTTCCTTTGCTATCTATCAGTGAGATCGAGATCTGGGTTCCTGAGCCGGATCATTCAGAGATGCCTGCTCTGTGGTGGGACATGCTCTCGGACAAATGTCTGCTATTAGGAGTGTATAAGCACGGTAAGTCTGATCAGCTCTGATGCGCTCGAGGCTTTATGTGTGGGTACACACTTTTAACTAATGTCTGTATGTGTTGTAGGTTATGAGAAGTACAACACTATTCGTGCAGATCCAGCACTGTGTTTCTTAGAAAGGGTTGGTCGGCCAGACGAGAAGGCCATCGCTGCTGAACAGAGAGGAAATGACTTTATAGATGGGTAAGGGACACAAACATGTGTTCCATTCATACAGATAGAGGAAGTCTGTTATCAGTTTCTGTCAGATGTACCTCTCGGAGGTGTTTGTAACTGTGTTTGTTTGTGTGTGTGTGTTTGTGCAGGGATGTGGACGACCCTGAGTATAAGCCCGCTCCAGCTTTGCTGAAGGACGATATGGAGGTACGCAAGTGGAAGAAAGCAAAATGTCCCTGATAAGACTGTTACACCCACGAGCGCACACACAAGCTCATAAATAATATGAACTAGTGTGACAGCAGGGATGGGCAAATTTTACAATTCATGAGTTGAATTGAAAAGGCCACACCCAACTGGATGTTCAATTGGAATGACACGGGGAGGAATGTAGTCTTAATTCAGTAAACACGGTCACAAAACAAAGGTGTTTCATTTGACTAAATAACAGCCTATTTGTTCTCTGATATGTAGAATACCTTTTTCCTTCTCTGTTTTTCTTTTTTCATATTTTTAAATTTAGTCATGCAGCATTACAAAATGTTTTCAGATATTATAAACAATTGACACCAATATTTGAATTTGATTTATAAAAAATATGCTGTATAAGGAAATTCAATATAATAAAATATAATGCTTAATCACATATATAATCGAATTAAGCATTATATTTTATTAAGCATTATAATAAAATATAATGCTTAATTTGATTATATATGTAATTATATTATAAATGTCATCTAATGTTTCTGGAAATACCTCGCATGGTGTGTGTGTATGGTAAAATACAGTAATTCATACTGAAATGTACTGTTAAAAAGTACATTTACAGTGGTGATGAGTTTCTTATTTAATTTCCTTTTAATTTGAACTTTCAGTGTGTGTGTGTGCTATAGTGTTAAAATTTGCTCTTACCTCTAGGACGATGCTTCCTCCCCGGGAGACCTGGTTATCACTGATGCAGGCGGAGGTATAGACAAACTATAGTGTTTCCCATTCCCTTTTTTTAATAAACCTCTACTTTGCTTTGAGTTAATATTAAGTTATTGTTAGTCATCAGTGGTGTGTTTGTTCATGCAGAAGGAGGGTCTGTATTAGATGGTGGAGGTGGGTCTCTGGGTGCTGGCTCAGGGGTGTACTGGCCCTCACCCTCCACGCTGACAGCCCGACTGCGGCGTCTGATCACCGCATCTCAGCGATTCACCAAGAGCAGACAGATACTTCAAATCCACCAGACACAGCAGGCTACGACCCCAGCCCTCTACGCTCTGCCTCCCACCATCAGCGACACACTCAATCCCAAAATTGCTGCTAAGATTGAAAGACAACAACGGTGAGAGGCTTAAGAAAACATCGTAATATCATAACGTTTTCTGATTAAACTAAATAAAGTTCATCCCAGTGTTTTAACCAATTAGATTAATGCGAAATATAGCTTGTGATAGGGAGTTATTTAATAATAAATAACAAAAACTTCTTGAATCTATGACTTGCATTTAAAAAAAAACAAACTTAAATACTTGGTGTACCATTAATAGACTTTATTTGTAACATACCTCTTTGTAAAATGTATTATCTTTTCTTAAAGCAATGATGTTTGTGGGCCAATAACTCTAAGAATTCATCCTTTTTTTTAAAAAAAATTCTCAATAGGTGGACACGGAGGGAGGAGGCCGATTTCTACCGTGTGGTTTCAACATTTGGGGTAGTTTTTGATCCAGATTTGGGCCGTTTTGACTGGACCAAGTTCAGAGCCATGGCTCGACTGCACAAGAAAACTGATGAGAGTCTTCACAAGTACCTGTGTGCCTTTATTGCCATGTGCAGGAGGGTCTGCCGCCTACCAGCTATAGAGGGAGGTGAGTGCCACAATCATCTAAACATGCTCACACACTTGTATTGCTTTTCTGCCGGTCTCCCAATGCAATAGCTTGTGCTCTTTCATCATCAGTTTGTGTTTTCTCTTCCATCAGATATGGTGGACTCCTCTCTTGCTATTCAACCAATCACAGAGGAGCGTGCGTCCCGTACCCTATACCGCGTGGAGTTGCTGCGGAAGATAAGAGAACAGGTGTTGCGTCACCCGCAGCTTTATGAGCATCTCGCACTGTGCCAGCCTGGACCGGATCTTCCAGTGTGGTGGGAAGCAGGATCACACGATCGAGATCTTCTCCTTGGTGCGGCCAAGCACGGAGTCAGTCGAACAGACTACCACATCCTCCGTGACCCGGAGCTGTGCTTTATAGCGGCTCAGAGAAACTACAGCCAGAACAAGGGAACTGTCTCTCAAGCCCAGAATCAGACGCATTCGCTGGGACAGTGTCACATCCCGGCCCCCCTCCAACACATTCAGCCTAAAGAGGCTTCTGCTTCACCACTCCTAAACCAAACTGAACTGAAGGAGGAGCTGATGTCAGAGGGAGAAGAAGAGCGTATAGAGCGAGAGCCCAAGATGGAGATACCCTCCATCAGACCACCTACACCTTCAGGAGTGGACGAGAAAGATAATGTCAACAAAGCGGGAGAGAGCGAGAGTCGAATGGTGGCGGCCAGGACGAAACCGCTCACGCCGAACTCGGTTACTCGAAAACAGAAGAAACTGAGTAAGCGGAGCCGCAGAGAGGCCAGGAGGGGGTCGGGATCAGACTCGGGGGGCTCCTCGTCCAGCTCTTCGTCAAGTTCTTCATCGAGATCTTCTTCCTCATCCTCATCTTCGTCACGGTCAGGATCCAGTTCCTCGTCCTCGTCTTCCTCCTGTTCTTCGGGCTCCTCGTCTTCATCATCATCCTCATCCTCATCTTCAGAAGACAGTGACAGCGAAGAGGTACCAAAGAACGGTAGGTTTTCTAATGAACTTTAGTTGTATCTCAGCCTCTGCAGTAACTATAGGACTACTTCAGCACTCCTAACAAGTACACAACTCTTGGTTGTGCTACACTAGTCCAATCCATGTCAGGTGTTGAGTCGGCTCACTTACGCATTAATGTCCAGTTATTAGGATTTGAAAGCATTTAGCAGGTCTTTTGGAGAGTAGATCTTGCCCACCCTAGGGACTATTTTAAAAGAGAGATGCTTATATATTCATTTAATTTGTATATATTCAGTGTGGTATACTGTAGTATACAGCACATATATGGTAAACTGCCTGCTATTTATTAAAAATAAGCATGTAATTAAATAGTTTATAATGATAAGCATTTCTTTTTTTATTTTTATTTTATTGATTTTTTTCAGTGACATAACAAAATAAGAGGTACCGATTGGGGAATCAAAACTGTCAAGTACGACTAACAAGAAAGAAAGAAAATAATTAAATAACAAATAAAAAGAACAAAACAAAGACCCAAAATGGTCACCCACTGCTAAATAATATGTTCGCTTACAGAGAGATAAATAAAAACATCCCAGCATCTCAGAATACATATTTAATCCAAATTAAAAAAAAAAAACAGTCTTGTCTTGCGGTCAAGAAAGAGATTGACATTGCTTCGTCACACTGTAAATGGAAGGAATGAAAGTTGAGTGCATTGCATTGTGGGAAACGGCACGCAGTGCGGTGTTCCCTGGTTGTATATTTCACATTTTGGCAAATGTTGTAGGTTGTCTGGGTATTCTGTTGCAAAGTACAAAAACAGAAATATTGATATGAAAGTGTGCAGTTCCAAATATAGCCTTTTAAAATACTTGAATGTGTAGTTTTAGTTTGCAAAATGTAAAAATGGATAATGTTTAAAGTGTGTTTGACTGTATATCGTTGATGGGTCTGTCTGTATTCCGGTAGCGTCAGCAGTACCTGGTGTTAAAGGCTTTGACGAAGACAGCATTGCCTCTCTCAACACTACACAAGATGACATGCAGGACAGTCATGTGACCAATGGTATCTCCCACCCTCCCCACCCTTTCCAGGGTGGATATATGCTTGCTGCCTCCTACTGGCCAAAGGTTAGCAGGCCAAGCCAACATCTTGTGCCAGTTCTGGCCTCACTTTCTCAGTGTTGTCTTAGTTAAAGCTCTTCTGTAAGAAAAGTATACTTTCATTAATTAAAAAGTGATAACTTTATATAAAGGTTAGTCTGCTTTGGAACATGATGTTTGTCTCTGCTTCACCATAATCTTACAGGTCGACCTTATAGTACAGTCCTTGCTTGTGATGTCCTTAAAATAATACTGTCCTCTCGTTGCAGGACCGTGTCATGATTAACCGGTTGGACAGTATATGTCAGGCAGTGTTGAAGGGGAAATGGCCAGGGGTTCGTCGTGCTTATGAAGGCAACGCAGTGACTTCTTTCTACACCACCAAACTCCTGGACAACGCAACCACGCTCACAGAAGACCCCTCAGCCTCCCCTCAGGGTTCAAAGGTGAAGAAGCATGTTGCAGACAGAGAAAAGGAGTTCTCAGTCAAAATCAATAACGTATGTTATTTTAAGTTTTCCCCCACAAATGCCGATCTGCAATGTCATTGCAGTGCTTGGCATGTTTTGTTTGTTTTTATCGTTTGGTCTCCCCCCTTTTCCTCCTTTATTTGTTTTCTTCTTTCTTCCTTTTATTTGACTTTGCTTTGAAAATTTTGCAGCTTTGGTTTCATTTTCTGGTTATTTTCTAAGAAGTTTGCTTTCCATACCTGCCTGGAGACCAATGGTCTATTCCTGTGACTTTCACTGGGGTCAACTCAAATCTACTACACTGAAGTTGCAACATTTTCCCATTTAAACTAAACCCAGTACACAAATCAGTCTTAGCCTCCCTCTCCTTTGTTTTGAAGGTGAAGTGTGTAATTTCTGTGACACTAGCAAAAGGGAAATTTACCCAAATTAATTTACCAATACCTCAGTACTTCAAGAAGTTTGGCTAAAACAAATATAATAACGTACCCGAGATGTGACCATGGAGTGCAGTTATCAGGCCTACGATATGACCAAATATCCGAACAGACATTTATCATTACATTTTTAAGTTTTCAATTCTGACAAATTATTAGTTTTATTATATTTATTATTTATTATATACTTGAACAGCTATTTGAACAAAATTGAACCGCTATTTTCAGTTTCGGGACGAAATGTTATTTTATGGGACAAAATCAGTGACCGAAACAGATTTAATTAGCGCTTCTCCAATGCCATGTTTTCACTGTGTTCAGAGTCTATCTCGTTCACGTGTATAAGCTTACAACAGTTAACCATGCCAGCTGTGTAGACAATTTTATTATGTTTTATTATATAACTGCAGATTCAAAATTCTGTACATTTCTTACAAAATTCAAACAATAAATGTGGTTTTGGCGCTTTTTAATTCAACATGACCGATGATCACTCAGTTCAAGCGGAAACATGGATCAAGCTCACGTGAACCGATCGTCTTCATGGGTGAACACCAGATAGTAAAGTGAAAGGTTAGATTAGATGAAAGACTACATTACAATTTACCAAAATGACTCATGTAATCGCTCAATCAGTGTTTCAACCAGGGAAAGACATCAATTAAACAGCTTGTAGCTTATACAATGTCACTTAACTTTACATTTACCTTAAAAAAAAACTGAACTGTTCGATGTCCATAAACGTATTAGTTAGCTAGAAAAATAACTATAGAGAAGACCATTTTGCTAAATATATGTACTTTTACATATTCATTATATTTTTTACTTAACCTGTTAGTGATATCTTCATTATTTCATGTATGTGACTTGTCTGAATAAATCTGTCAAGAAAATAGTTTATTGTCGTTTAAATGTTTATATTTCACCAACAAACTGGAGTAAAAAAAAATATTTTATTAAAAAGTTGATTAAAAACTGCATTATATATGTGCAGTTTAAATGTGTGTAACTTAATTTTTGCTATTTTCAGAAATTGGAATTCGGTGCATCCCTAATTACATTAATTAAAGAAAATAATAATAATAGTGTTTTTTTCTTACTCTAAATACACATGACTGTATTATTCACTTTTGTTCAAAAGTTTGTGCTCTGTAAGATTTTTTTTTTTTTAAGAAACATAATGTTACATTAAGAAACAGCATAATGTTGTGAAAGATTTCTTATTTCTATTTCAAAGAAATGCTGTATATTCATCAAAGGATCCTGAAAAAGTTTATTACAGTTTCCACAGAAATATTAAGCAGCACAGCTGTTTTTAAATTGACAATAAGAAGAAATGTTTCTTGAGAACCATATCAGCATAGTAGAATGATTTTTGAAGGATCATGAGACATTGAAGAATGGAATAATGATGCTGAAAATTCAGCTTTTCTTCACTGGAATAAATTACATTTTAAAATGTATTCAAATAGAAAACAGTTATTATAAATTGTAAAATAAATAAATACAATATTGCTGTTTTACTGTGTTTTTGATCAAATAAATTCAGTGTTGGTGAGCATAACAATCTCTTGAATGTTAGTGTAATACAGCTGTGTCTATATTTGACAAACAGATAGTCCCAGCCCAAATTTTCCCAAACTTAGCCAATGTTGCTAATGTCGGACTGGTCAGGATGCTTAGACAGAGCAATGTTTTTATAACACCAAATTGTGAGAATCAACCCATGTATTAAATTACACACATCACCTTTAAGTCCTTTTCTGTGTTCCTGTGTTGCCTCAACCCACAAGAGAGACAATTATATTACTTGCATATTGGTTAAAACTGATGTCATTTGAGTACCTCATATGAGTAAAAACGTATCTGTAAAAACGGTTTGTTTATTCAGTAAACCTTCACTGGTATCGAACCATTATCGTAGGCTTTATAGGACATCCCCCGATTAGCAATGTGTCCTTAACCTCTGACCTTTGGCCTGTGACCTGCAGCAGGAGGGCAGCCTTAAACTGACCTTCCAGAAGCAAGGCCTGCCTCTGAAGCGCCCCCTGGAGGGTGAGGAGGGACCTCTCGCCCAACAGCAGTACTTAGCCCGGCTACAAGAGTTGCAGAACGCATCTGATACCAGCCTAGCGGACTACACCAAAACACTGAACAGCTATCCACAAGGTAACACATAACCTAACATACTTGCTCAGATACCTGCTTTACCCACATAACACTGTACACAATGTACAACTCTGGAGGACACTAGAAACGCATGTTCTTTTGTGGTATTGCAGTACCGCCAGGGCAAATGCGACTGAATGGAGTGATTGATGGGCAGCCTGTTGTGAAGAGGAGGAGAGGACGGCGGAAGAATGTGGAGGGGATGGACCTGCTGTTCATGAACAGAAACAGGCCTTCTGTGATGCCAGAGCAGGTTCGACTTTTTTATATTTTAATTCTATATGTAGAAAGCAAGAAATTCTTCATTCTTCAGTATCAATAAGGCAAATGCACCCCCCTACTTTTGCAGGTTCCTGCTGGTTGGAGTGGTGGCATCGCAGGTACATCTGCTCCCCCTGGGCTGAGCACACCTCAGGGGCCCGGTACCCACGATACGGAGAGCCGCGTTCCCGTTATCAGCCTCAAAGATGGGACGCGACTAGCTGGAGAGGATGCTCCAAGACGGAAAGATCTTGACCAGTGGCTGAAGGAGCACCCGGGCTTCGTGGCAGATGTGGGAGCTTTTATCCCTGTAAATACCAGATGCCAGATAATTCTCTGAATTTTTAAAAATTGTTAACAATAATCCCAAATTCTTAAACAATACAAATGCCATCATCTAATTTTATGTTCAAATCAAGTTATTCTTTCAAATGTTAAAAAGTTTCTGATCATTACTTCTTTTGCAGAGTGCAACCAAGCTGCAGTTTCAAGATGGCAGACCAAAACAGAAGAGACATCGCTGTAGAAACCCCAACAAAATTGACATCAACAGCCTGACAGGAGAAGAGAGAGTACAGATTATCAACAGGCGAAATGCTCGCAAGGTGAGTCTATGATGTTATTGACTTTGTGTGCACATTTTTTTGCTGTACTGGATGTGGTTTGTAATACTTTTTCCTATTTCCAGATTGGTGGTGCGTTTGCTCCACCTCTGAAAGATTTAAGCCGGTTCCTTCAAGAGAATCCAGAGTATGGCGTCCCACCAGAGTGGGCTGATGTTGTTAAACAGTCTGTGAGTAAAAAGCGCAACACATTCCATTTCAAATACAGCGCATTTTTTCAGAAATTAAGCGTGTCATGATATATCGGTATTTCTGTTAACCATGATATTTAAAAAATGTAATATTGTTATCATACTACACATGTATAATAGTATGTATATAGTATCCAGGGACAGTAACTAGGCCTGCACCTGAAAAGGTTTGGGAAAAATGTGTGTACCAAAGTCCGTACCTACGCAGTATATTAACTGAAGCTTTATAGATGTTTTTACTTAGTTGTATAACAAATGCGTTTGTGTTTTCAGGGTTACCTCCCTGAAAGTATGTTCGACCGCATCTTGACTGGCCCCATCGTTCCCGAAGAGGTGAGCCGGCGAGGTCGACGCCCCAAAAACGCTCTGGCTAAAGCAGCCACCATGTCCAGTGCCAGTGCCAACGCCGCCCTGGGGCTCAACCCACTCTTATCCAATCTCACTGGGCTGGATCTGCCTAGTCTTCAAGCTCTTCAGCACAACCTTCAGAGCCTCCAGTCTCTCCAACTCACCACTGGCCTAATGGGACTGCCTCCCGATCCCACCAACATGGCCGCCATGTTTCCGATGATGCTGTCCGGAATGACCGGCCTGCCGAACCTCCTCGGGATGAGCGGTCTCCTCGGAAAGCCCTCGCAGGAAGCGGCGGGTGGAGCTTCGACAGTCGACGAGGACGGAAAAAAGAGGAACGGCGGAGATTCCGCCACGCACAAAGCGTTGGCTCAGACTTTGATTCCGGATAGCAAAGCGGAAAGGACAGAGGGTCAAAGCTCCAGAGCCACCACCTCGATGGCGACCAACTCGAATCAAACAAGTGCTTCTGTTTCAGGCCACTCACTGGCCCTCAACCCCCTTCTCCTCTCTAGTATGCTCTACCCAGGGATGCTTCTTACTCCAGGCCTTAACCTGCCTGTGGCCAACCAGCCGCAAGCTGCAAACACTCAGCCAACCCCGCTGCTGCAACCAGCTGCCTCTGAAGCCACGGTCCAGCGGCCCGGCCGCTCAGAGGACAGAGACAGCGATGAGGGGGAGGAGCCCGACGAAAAGAAAGATACCAGTGGTCCAGAAGGCTCAGCGAAGGCGGAGTCGTCCTCCTCCGAGTCCGACAGCTCCTCCTCGTCATCCGAGGATTCCGATTCCAGCGAAGAAGACTGAGTCTTTATACATGTATAAATAAATATTATATATTTATATACATCTCTTAGAAATGTATACATATACACACATATAGGAATTATCCTGCATTTACTACATCATGTTTTTTGTTTCCATGTAAATATAATAACTAAAGTGTTGTGTAACGGAGGAAAAAATGGAAAACGGAGATTCTAGAGAAACTGAAATGAGATTTCAGTGTTTGTTTAGGTACATTGTCGTTTCGAAGAGACGTTTTGCATGTCGGAAAAAACAAAAAAACAAAACAAAACAAAAAAAAAACTTTGTGAAATTGTATTACACCATGATGTACAATTGCAACAGACAAGAAGCAAAAACTAAAAGGCATTATTGTTCTAACTATGTCGGGATTTAATTTTATTAAAGAAATGAGGATGCTGTTGCTCATTGCAGAGCTGTATAATTAATATATTTTCTTTTGGGAGAAAAAACACATCGACTGTTTGGGTTTCATTTGTAAATACTTGAGCAGGATCCTGAACACATAGACTTCACAGAGCATACCTACAGATCCACAGCAATAACACACAGGCAGCTTATGAATGTCACAGAAGCTGTAGAGACCCTGAATTTGTTCATTCATTCATTCATTCATTCATCACACACGTTCTTGTTCATTCACTCCTCTTGCGATTTGTGCATCTGTTTACTGTCCTGGACTCTGCCTCCTTCCTTCTTTTAAATTATCTTCATACAGCTATTTTTACCCAAAGATTTGAGTTTTGTACATAACACATGGGTGCAGGGAATCCATCTTGCCAACACGCAGTAGCTACGGTGCCGTCTATAGTTTATCATACCGCCCCTGAAACATGCTTCCAACAAATATTACCGTTTTTATTTCAGACCACTTTCCTTCACATCCATATATTCATACATTTCTTTTAGCGTTCAGACAGCACTGTGTGTGTGTGTGTGTGTGTGTGTGTGTGTGTGTACACGTGTGGCGTTCTGTGCTTATGAACACTTGCCTCAATTTGTATGAAAATCTATGTGTCCAAGGTCCTGTTGGCCTCACATGCAAACCTTCTCGCGACAGACAGCAGTGCGTATATATCCTCTTTTTTTCCACAGACTGCTACAGTATTGACGCATTAGTTCATCTCTCGCTAAATCACCCACGTTTGTAATCCGTGTAAAAGTATTGAGAGAAATTCAAGTATTTCCAGTAGTATTTCAGATACTTTATCAGGCACATAAAGTCCTCAGATTTGATGGGAGGGTTAAACACACTATACAGGTCAACATTACGTTCCTTTAGTCTGATCAAATACGTCCGTCGTTTTTCACATCCACGTAGTCGCCTTGCTGCTGTTAGATGTAAATGACTGATCTAGAAGTGTCCTTATGCCATACTTCAGTGTCTGTCCCTCATTGCAGTCGAGCACCTCGGGCCAACACGATGAACCTCATTGGCGTTTTGAATCAGGACGTGTATGTGATTTGTTTTCTGTTACATGTGCTGATGTACCCTTGTTCTAGACTGTTAGGCTCATTTGATTCACGCCAGTCTCTGCTGCGTCACGTTTGTTCATATTCAGGTTTGGCTACTGAAGTTTTCCATTTGTGATGCAAATTTCTTCGGGATGCACTGCACAATGCAACTCTTTGCCTGTCTCACTAGTGAACACAGTAATATTATTGGGTCTTTCCAAGCATGTATGAGGACATTCAACATGGATTCACTCAGATGCCCCCACTTTGATCTCTCTCAGTGTGATTTTTGCCTCAGTAGATGTTCTGAATGCCCTCTCCTTTCCACTGTGGCATCAGATCTTCCTCTTTTCAGTTAGTTTGTGGTGAGCCACGCACTTTGAAACTGTGTACAGGTATTGCTGCTTTCCACTTCTTCCCAAACCCGCACATGAAACCTATATACAGTAGTTCCTCTTATTATGACATCGCAGCATTAGCATCTCATTTAACTGAATAATGTTCTGAGAAGAATTGCAGGTTGACTGAGAATTGGACATTTACCTTGGTTTTCTTTATTTCTTTTTCATGTGTATAGATGCATTCAGTATTTTGGTTGTATTTCATGTGTTGCATTATGAACCGCTGGACTACTGACCAGAATCAGGGCAAGACTTGCCGTTGTGGCACAAAGACAATGACATCCACCATGCAACAGCAGATGAAATATAAATACACTACTGCAAATAAAAGTTTGTTTTCAGTTATGTGAATGATTGAATTGACAAACAGACTCATTTGTTTTCATGGCTTATTTTGTTTCATATTTTTAATATTTTGAAATTAAAGCCCCCCCTTTTTTTTCCTTTTTTTTTTGGACAGTTGCAATACTTGCAAGTTGTGGCCTGTGTAGTCAATTAATGCTTCTTGTAGTGCAGGATACATGTCTTAAAAGGTTTGTAATTTATTGAATTACTTTCTATGAAGTTCTATAGAAGAAATTGAGGTTTAATTATTTTTATTAAACATATTCTGACTCTACAGAAAAATCTTGTCTCATGTGAAATTTGTCAAATGTATTTGTTTGTTTTGAGCTGAAGCACCAGTTATTAAAATCTAAAACTGTCTAAAATCAAAACATCGATAAAATTTGTTTTTATTAATCCGTGATGAAAGTGGGCTGGTTTGATTGCGTTTGTAATTCAAAGGACATCATGACTATTTGACAGCAAGTGAATTATAAAAGACACGTGTTAGGAACAACAGTGCGGAATGGGATGGACTATAAGGGTAACAATTTATTTTACAGTGTCCTTGTTACATCTATTGTAGTGACTAAATTATGCATAAATACATCCAACTAACCCTAAAGCAAACCAGTACTGTAGGTGTTGTTAATTAATATTACCCAGTAAATGTAATTACACCGAAGCAAGCACAAAGAAGGTATAGCTAAAAGTAAAATGTTGTAAGGACTGGGTGAAATGACGGATCATCTGAATAACCAAATGCATTCTTCCTAAAACCTGAAAGCTTTCAGAACGAATGTAAATTAGTGACATACTGTGTTATACACACACACACCCACTCGCACACACACTCACCCACTTACTCCAGTGGTATCGAGTTACAAGACTTTATGACACATCGGAATGTGGCAGAAATTCCCAGGCAATGGACAAATGTCTGCTCAGGTGTTTTTATTTTTTGCAAATGAAAGGTTACATATTAACAATGAGAATAAAATAAATATATAAAACAGAGGGAGGGGGGGGGGGGTATACAGACATTAGTCTGCTCAGGTCATCGGTTCAGAATTAATTAATTTGCCTGTTAATTCTTTGTACAGTAGCTAAATGTCACTAGTGAGCAATGCTGAGCGAAGCTTTGAGTAATGAACCTTCAGGTGAAGCAATGGGCTGCGAGGTCTCAGTGGTTCAGGAAGCCTCATTTTGCCATCGCTAACTAGCAGTAGTAGATAATGCAAACAATAACAGGAGAAAAATAAAATTACTCTATGAGGGGAGAAAAAACAAATCAAATAACTATAGCTTTCTTGAGACTCGGTGGGAAACAGCAGGATACACATTGCCAAGACTCAAACCGAGCGAGGAACAAGAGGGGGGGGGGGGGGTGTCCTGTTTAGCTCCAACTCCATTTAAACACACCTGAACCAGCTCATTGAGGTCTTAACTTCCAGGCACAAAATTACCAGCATTTCACAATAATTAACAGTATTATTTCACAGTAACTTGTTGTGATTACATTTCCCTGTAATATCCCAATGAATACCTGTAAAAACTACAATATCCTTGGATTTTACAGCATTTAACTCTTATTTTACAATAAAACATTGCAATTTAAAACCTGCTGTTATGTCACAGCAAGGTCTGTAATATCACAGCAACACAGTGAAAAAAAATAAGGATTTCACAGCAGCAAACAGTATTATTGCAGTGAAATACTGTAGCCTATGCCCTGGGAAGTCACGTGACATAACCGAACTGTTGCAGGCTCCGTCGTCTCCCGCCGCCTCTTCTATTTCGGGCTTAACGGAGAAGGTAAGCATGCATGTTTGCAGCACTTACACCCATTTTATTTTAATATGATAATATTTACTTTCAAATAAACGTTTATCGCATGACACAGTTCACATTTTGTTAGCAGCTGCCCGGAATTGTTGAAAGTTCTCACAGCATACTAATAGTTAATGACGATCGAGTTTTGCTATTTTCATGTCTATCACCGTTTAGACAAATCTGGTTTTTGTAGAGTTTATAAAATCAGTGATGGGACAAACATTACTATTTATGTGTGCACATTTCTGTACTTAGTCAATGTTATCATAGATTAGCAGGGCTAACCGTTAGCTGTTTAAGTTAATACATTTCTGCGTCCCAATTCACATACTAACCGTCCTAAATAGTATTCGAAAACAGAATTAGTAACTTACGTCCCAAATCGCACGTTGAAATAAGTGTTTCAAAGATTATCGGGTGGTCTAACGTTACTATTCCCGGTCAGAATCCGAAGTGTAGATCCGTGCACACCTTGTGCGTTGGACCAGGATTCGGTTAGAACAACAAAAGTGTTAAGAACTGAAACTATCTTTGCTTATTACCAGGTGCTTCCTGGGCATCAATCCCGAAAGAGGATCGAAGACCAAGAAGAGGACCACAATGAACCCTCATATTAGCACCCTATTGAGGAAACTAATTGACTTTGAGTGGGCGTCATAGTGTTTTTTAGCAGTGGTACTTGTCAGGCTCCACAGTTAAAAGTTTGCACAATGTCTCTGCATTTTCTGCATTTTAAAATGGCTTTTATGAAAACAATCTTAAAGTTGAAATTCTAAAAAAATTAATTTCTTAAATTCTTGCTGTACATTGAAACATATGTGTTAATAAATATGCCATTGGGCTAACATTGACTTAACCTCAGAGTTGTTTGTTGTTGGGCGGGGGGGGGGGGGGGGGTTACATTGTGTGTGTGTGTGTTTATATGAAGAGTTCAGATGCAAAAGCCTCTAAGTGCCATTTGAAATTTTCTTCTAGAATGATCATTTTTATCAAGCTTGTATATTTAAGTTCAGTAATTTCACTTTAATGGCAATGATATTTATCTATTAATTGTTATTTAGGTGAAATTACTGAACTTAAATATAAAAGTTTGATAAAAATCATTATTAAAGAAGAAAATTTCAAATGGCATTTAGAGGCTTTTGCATCTAAACTCTTCATATATATATATATATATTGTAATTCCCCAGTAATGTACTGTAATATCACAGATATAAAATTACAGTAAATTGCTGTGAGCATATTTCACATTATATTACTGTAATCCTTACTGTGAAAGTAATGCAAAATTTATCCAATTATTTACTGTAAATTCACAACGAAAATTTTAACAGTGGGTGTTTTGAGGCAAGTTGGAGCTAAACTCTACAGACAGTGGCCCACCAAAAGCAGGTTTGAACAGGGCATCTCAACATTAAATAGTCATCAATGAATCTCAAACATTTTGACAGGAAGTGTTTCAACACCTCTAAAATCAGTCTGTCAGTGTTGTCATAATTTCGTTTAGATAAAGCTCTGACCCAGAGATTAATGTAAGAGGCTTTTTTCTGCTTGTCCAACCTGTCATTAATTTGTTACAATGGACAGACTCTGACTGACAACCAGCCATGCTGTGTTTATCAGTAACCATGTCTTCACACGCCATCAGGTTAAATGTCAACTCGCGTTGCCTGGCAGGTGAAACACAAAGTCTGTGGGAATCTAAATCAACAAACCCTGGTAATTGTAACCATGCTGAAGTATGTTTGTAGTGCCTGCACCAATGCCAACAGGAAGTTCACTGTGTTGTCATAGAAATCAGGTTATAGGAGACATACTACTTAGGTGGAGATTGAATATGATGCAGCTCTAAAGAGCACATTACTGCCTATGGTTAACATCTGCTGAGATACTTCACTACATTTTATTGTTGTCTTTCTTTTAGCATCAAAATATTCAATAGAAGAATATTGGGATATTACAATGGGGTGCAACTCAAGTAAAGGTACTGAGGTTGTAGATTCATCCAAAAAACCTGGAGACAGACGCAAATCTGTTGAATCAGACGACTCATCGGACAAAGAAGAGGACGATGTAAATGAAATCTCACACACAGAGAATATTGGGACTGAGACGGAAGACAGCTGATACTGTCTTTAAATTCGCTGGCTACCTTCCTCAAGCTTCTATGGTAAGACTCATAAATCTGATTTGACATGTCTAGAAACTATTTCCTATCACCACATTTTATTGATCATGCATAATAGTTAATTTATCTGCTCAATTGAAAGAACAACATCAGGAATCATTGAAACACTCTTAAAAAAATAAAGGATCCAAACGGGGGTGTCAAAACAATGCCATGAAAGAATCATTGCTGGTTCCCTAAATAACATTTTAGAGGAACGTTCTTAAAGGTTCTCAAATAAAATGTTCAATGGGTGTTAAATGTTCTTCATGGAACCATCGAAAGATGTACCTTTGTTTTTTAAGAGTATCATACACTTGACATGACTACATATATGACACACACACACACACTTATATGACTTTTATCTGTTTCAGTTTATTTCCAGTCCAGTTGTGATCAGCTAAGTTTCCAGGAGAGTGTGATGAGATCTACATCCCAGCCTGTTACTTTCTATGTTCTCATCTCATCGTGTGATCTCTGTCCATTATACATACTGCAATACCTTCCTTCTTTATGGTTCTGCATTAAACTTAAGGAAATTATCAAAGATGAAAAAGGTTATGATATCACATTGCTATTGTGATATTATAGCAGATTCTGCTGTTTAAGAATGCAAATAAATATTCTTAAGAAATAATGAATTCATTATTATTATTTTTTTACACCCCACATGCACGCTTTATTATTTTAACATGCTAAATTCACTTGTGGAACAATATCTTCAAAGACCAACAGATGGCTCTCTCTCTCTCTCTTTCTCTATTTAAATTTGATAATATTTTTTTATTTATGTATTTTTATTTTTATTTTACAGGTCCATACATTACGGTCAAAGATACTACCTGTCATACTTAATAAACCATCTGCAAATGTACATTAATAACCCACAGAAAAAAAAAAAGAAAGAAACGTATCATATGCTCGGTAAACAGTAGGCCTACTAAAAGAAGGAGAGACCCATTAAGCCTTCATTCTAAATTATATACACATAACCATTATAAGACATAGTAAAATCAGAATGAGAACTAAACAAACATGTTGGGGTAAACCTCAATGACTCATAAAGCCCTCTACCAAGGGGGAATAAAAAAGATTAAAAAGAAAAAAGGGAAAAGAAAAGGACACCAAAATCCCCATTAAACAAATGATGGGAGTAATAGAGTGATATACGTTATCCATCTTTCCCATATTTTCAAAAAAGTTCCCTGTTGCAATCTCAAAGCAAAATTAACCCTTTCCATCTTTAAAGTATCGTAGATAATGTCAATCCAGTCCTGGTTTTAACCACCTTTAATAGCTTTTCTTTTAGCAGCACTTAGGATCTGAAATAAGTATTTGACATGAGAAGAGACATTTTTTTGTTGTTAGGGCACCTAAATATAAAGACTCAAATTTAAATTGAATGTCCATCTGAAAAATGATTTGCAAAACTTAATAAACCTCCCTCCAAAATGGAATCAATAATGTACAGGACCAGAAAATGTGAAAATGATTTGCTTCGAGGCACCCATATTGTCGCCAAACATGCCGAAGAATTTGTGTCGTGCTTCTTTTGAGCTGGAATAATGAAAAACCTTATAAGGTTTTTCCAGCAAAACTCTCGCCAGAAAGATGAACAGAAAGTTTTCCACTGTATCTCTCACCAGTACTTCCAATCTTCTTTCTTTAGAACAAAGTTTCCTTCCTGTTCCCATTTTTGCGTCACATACACTGAACTACCTTTTGTCCCCTTGTATTCTTGAGATGAGCTTTCGGTTAGAGCCAGCAAGATAAGCCTCTATAAAGACTTTAAATAGAATGTTATCCCAGCCTACTATTGTTCACCTCTTCTGCATTTGGTCAGTATAATGGACCTGGACTTGACCCATAGCACCCTGTATTATTCCCGGACTAAGGACACGCCCGGCACAGATGCATTGGCGCACAACTGGCCGCAGGGGCACAAATATGTGTTTCACCCAGTGAGCCTTCTTGCGCAAGTTCTCTGAACTTGTACTCCTCCTCGACAGCACCTCCTTGACCGATTCCTCTGAGGAAGGACCTCCTTTCTCAGGGACAGGGCACCCTATGGCACCCTCATCCTGATATTTGGAAGCTTCTTGGACGAGACGAGGGAGGTTTGAGTACCCACCAGCAGTGGTGGCTACCATCACTTCCGCTAGAGCGTCGTCCAGGAATCAAGTCTATCCATTGAAGTGGAACCTCTTCGTCAACTGGTGCTCCTCTCACTGAGAAGACGCTCGGAGATGTTTGATCAGTGTTGTGCTTTCCTTCCTTCAAAATGGGTTGGAGTGAAGGCTGTCTCCCTCCACCCTCAAAGTCTATATTGTCGCTATTGCTGCGCACCATGACCCAGTCGAAGGTAAGTCTGTGGGGAAGCATGACCTGATCGTCAGGTTCCTGATAGGAGCGAGGAGACTGATTCCTCCCCGCCCTCCTCTAGATCCCTCTTGGGACCTCTCAGTGGTTTTAACTGCCTTGCAGAGTGCTTTCCTTGCAAAGCCCTGAGTTCCTCCAGCACTCCTGACGTCGGCGCCGGTGTCTATTGCCTGCACGTCGGTTAGGTGCCTCCCGTGTGCATGGTCCCTCCTCTGAACGACCCCCACCTGTATTTCCACTGTAAGCCTCTCTGAGTATGTGTCTTTCCCTTGGCAAGCCACCTTGCCACCCCTGGGGTTGAAAATTTCCCCATGCGACTACAGTAGGCACCCTAGTGTTCTTTCTCCATATGCATTCCTCTGGGTCATATGTGTATTCATATGTGTAATACCGATATTGATATTTTCAGGTCTTGAAATCGATATCTGATATTTTCGATATCTGAAATTTTCTCATCTGGAGAGGGCCTCTAAATCAGTCAGCTAGCGTCGCCGAGTTGCGTGTGCGTATCATCAGCATCGTCCTCCATTACACCACTATTGGCTGGCTAGCTCATTTGACGTCGAGTAACTCCGTCTGCTTTGACTTTTTATTTTTTCCTTCGGGCATTCTCAAAACCCACTGTCTGAAATCACACTGTAAACTTAGTTTGTTTCTAAATCCAGGTTGTAGTGCGTAACTTTGTCCGAAATTCAAACCGGAAGTCCCAAATTGTATTTTATCTACGTGAAATTAATGCACATTTGACAAAACCTGAACCTTTGTGTATGCAGCATGAGATCAAATGTAATATGAGCCTAAAAAAACAGGTTACTTTACAAAGTGGTTTAAAAGAGATTTCTGTCAAAGTGGGACTTTTTATTGACCGTTATCATTTTTATACTGAACTAGCTAATGATATTTTCTACCCCCTATTCCAATAAACCAAACAATCACATTTTAGATTTTCAATATTTTATTATCACATTGTGACTACTATCTCATTCTGATAAGCAAATCTTGACCTGATGCACATACAGATGAGCACCACTAGGGGGCAAAAGTACTCTTTATGGAATCAGCATTTTCTGCAGTTGCACCCCTTGCTGAGAGCATTCAATGTGAAATGTGTGTTTTAAGATTAACACAGAGTGGGTTGAGCTCACAGAAAAGCTATTCTATAAAGCCCAGTTTCACACTCTCATCAGAAAGACAGCAGGAAATGGTTGCAAAATATTATTATTCCACAAATGGATACTGTGAATAAATTATAATGTTTGAAACGATAAATGAAAAGCATTTTTCAAGAAAATGTGGCGCTTAATAGCTTTTTAATTTCAGATGATGCATGAAAAGGACTTACAGTATTTCTCCTGCCACTTCCTGACGAGAGTAAACACACCTGCAGAGAGCTAGTGTCTTAGTTTCTCTTTTATCAGTTAATTAATATGAATGCTTAAAATACCCATTATCTCTGTGGTTACATGAAACCAAATGATCCACTAATGTTAACGCTATGTTATGTTAATACACTCGCTCCTCTGCAGGAGTGTAGTATAGTGCAAGCCATTGATTGACATCAATTTAATTTAATTGTTGTCACAGACAATTGGATGGTGAAATATCGCTTCACTGGGTAATTCTGTATGCAGTGTGACCAACATCTGGATCTGAGATGAATCAATTTACATGTCTGAAAAATAAAATCCATTTTCCTCACATATCATGTTTTATCATATTAGTTTAATAAGGCAAGCTGGTGTTGAGCATGATGACGAGGAATGAGGATGCTGGGATATTTTGGGAGGTTAAAGATATGTTACTCTCTCTTCCCCTGGCAAGATTTCTTTATTTCTATACATTCAGCCGCCATTTGATTAGATAGACTTGTTCAGCACATCTGCTTGTTAAAATATGTGACCCTGGACCACAAAACCAGCCTTAAGGTGCAATAGCCAAAAAACACTGTATGGGTCAAAATTATCGATTTTTCTTTTATGCCAAAAATCATTAGGATATTAAGTAAAGGTCATTACTTACCTTAAATAAATAATTACCTTAAAAAAAAATTGTATGCAGCACAATCGCCAACAAAAAATTGAAACCTTTAAAGGCTATTTTCTCAATATTTAATTTTTTTTTTTTTTTGCACCTTCAGATTCCCAATTTCAATTTATTCAACTTTCAGGTGATGTACTGTATAAATCTCAAATTTGAAAAAAGGACACATAAGACTGCTTTTGTGGTCCAGAGTCACATGTCTGTAATCTAACTGCTCTAAATAGTTTATGTTTAGTACAGATGGGTATAAGATTCACTTGCTGTTCAAACTAAACATGAGAATGAGGAAGAAATGTGAGTATCACGGACACCCCAAACAGGATTTTCACAAACAAAAGCCATTATGGAATACTTTCCAAAACCATGTTCGTTAAGCAGAAACTGCCCTTGTTAACAAGAAAGGTGCAAGGAAATTGATGACCAGACTCACAAATGCTGGACAATATGAATTTTGAATGTAATTTGCAAATGATATCCAAAATGTGATGAAGATGAATTCATGAATTTACCATGCCTTGTGGCAACAGAGTGCTGCAGTGATGATGTATATCTGTAGGCCAAACCGAAAGTTAGATGCCGTGACAAAAATTCAATAGGATCATTCCATTTGCTTAGATTATTACAGAAAATAAGAAATATTTTTAAATTGTATGATTCTATCACATTTTGTTCTTCATGATAATCTTCAAAAATTAACAAAACTTTTATGAATTTTGAAGCCTAAATGCAATCTCCAGAATTAAAAAGATAACGTTGGCTGTGCAAACCACGGTTGCATCATGGCTTCAATGTCACCACCACCAACTCTTTCAGTCTTTTTCCACTTACATATAATTTGTAAGTATTTGGTCTGAACCCAGAGGAATATTCGTGAGAAAAGGAGTTGGGGTGGAGGAGGGATGCAGGAAAACAATATTGTATGTCAGTAAATCAGCTCCTCTCACACTGATTGGGTATTGTCTATGAACGTGCTCCTCCTGAACTTTGTTAATAAAACATAATTATATATATATATATATATATATATATATATAATTTAGGGAGTTGTTATGACACATTTTTTATTTTTATTTTAAAATTTAAACGTTAAATGTCACATGTGGCAGTATTGCTGCTTCTATATGCATCCATTTTCAATAGTCATCCTCAAATGGCCACCTTTATCAGGAAAACTCAACCCATTGCAATGCACACTTAATTCCATGCTTGTAACAATGAGTTCAGTGAACATAAATGGCCTCCACAGAAAACAGCACCTTTCAATATTCAAAAATGCATTTGAATAGCAGAATTTCTTCAATTCAAATACCATGCTGAATCTGTGACATTAAGAATTAAAACTGTAATGTGCAATAATTAAGACTGAGTGCAAATACATTTACTTTGCTCATTAAGACTGTAAGTTAAGTTCAACATATACATTAATAATTATATTAATTCTGCACAGTATATTTAGAGCTAGTTGTGTGTGATTGATCTGTGTCTTAGCTCAAGGTGAGAGAAAGTAAGCATCTGGTTCCATGAATGTGCATCATGTGTGTGTTGACTATGGAGTGTGTGCTGTGTGATCTGCTCTGTCTCAAGGTGAATGAGAGTAAGAGTATAGCGCTCTGGCAGCTGCAGTGTAATTATGTGAAAGCTGCTGGTGTGTGTATATAAAATGCCTGCCTGGCAGGTGTAGCCATTCATCTCCCAGATGAGGTTTTCTTTTCTTTTTTTTCTTTTTTTTTTGAGCTGAGGCAGGGAGAAGTCTTTTCAGTGAAAATGGAGAAAAATGGGAAAACATATTCTAAATGTCATTCATTCAGCCACCATGTCACTCTGACCTTAAAATATAACCTATCCCTTGTTGTAAATGTGAACAAGAGAATCCTGTAAAATACCACATTGTGATAAGAGATGAAGCTATATAAGGTGTGTGTGTGTGCAATCAGTGATGGAGTGAAAAGGTGGCCCTGATGGGGGGCTCACAGCTCCAGTGTGGCCGCATCAATTCCAACTTCTAGCGATCACTGTTATTAATTCAATGCGTTCTGTGCCACAGAAAATAATGAATCTACAAAATATGCAACGTGTGACAGAATTATTATTGTAAAATCACAAAAAACGCCCCCCCCCCCGATATATTGATATTAGTTGAAACTAGCTAAACTAAATTAAAATTAAGTTGGATAATATTAAAATAAAACTAATTAATAATAATAACTCCAATTCTATTTTTAATGATAAAATAACACAGATGTGTAACCCAACTTTCTCTTTCTCTTTTCATTCTTCAAACTTCTCTATAACAAAAAAAGTTTGATTCTCTTCTCTGCTGAGAAGACATTCTCTCCTCCTTATAACCAAAGAGACATTAATAGAGGCTGATTATTAGGCCTACAGGTGTAGCCTAAATAGAGGTTATAAAGTTATAATAAAGTTAACAAGAACACGACCAAAAGCATTGGAAGGACACAATAGAGACTGCAGCGTGAATCTAATAGCCTAACAAGAAAATCAAAAGCCAAAAGTTTTTTATAGGCCAAGCACTGTATAGCTCTGTCGCGGCCTCTTTTGCTTTCAAATATTTAATTTCAAGTAAAGCTTCTGTTCTATTTTCTCTTATTCAGTTGTTTGCTCATAATAATCAGTGACTTGAACTATTATTTATTTGTAAGTATTGTATATATATATATATATATATATATATATATATATATATATATATATATATATAATTATTATTATCAAAATTTCAATATTATATTTTATTAGAATATATATTTTTAGCAGTAGTAAATTAACTAGGCTACTTTTTAAAAACAAGCAGATTTCATAGACGCTAATGAAAGCACACAGAACACACGTGACAGTCCTGTAGTTGGCGCTAGCGCTGGTGCGTGATCGCCTGCGGATCGAGGCATCGCGTTCTCTGTTCCCGCTCACAAGAAGAAGCGTACTGACGGGGACTACCCGTCGTAAATCAGGTGAGCAAGCTATTCAGTAGGCCTACGTTTAAAATGAAGTTTTTATGCATACATAGAATTATGATTGTTGTTATTTTGAAAGTTAAAATGAGCTACATTTACAATGGGTAAGTTAACGTTAGAGGGTCAGCTCATTATGTAGGCCTATATGAGCAGGTGTTTGTTTTTGTTTTGTTTTTAAGTGTGTAACAGGATATAATAACTGTTCTTGTTTAGATATTCAGAAACCTACTGTAAAGAGAGTATGGTTTAGCTCATTTCTATTTTGGGCGGAAATATAACGTTAGCTGAATTCCAAAATGGCGTCTGGTGTAATTTGTTTTGTTCAATAATTATCGCAAAAAGAGATGACACCTGACGCTTTACTTAACTTAAGCGGTTCGAACTGTTAATGTCTTCGATGGCTCTTGCTGTATTAAAGTTTCCATGGAATTTTTTTTTTTTGGCTTAGCTAGAGAAGTACCAAGAGCCGAAACTCCGTTGCTGGTTTGGCAACAATCGCTAGAGTGCGCTGGTGTCTCCATTTTGAACCAACGGCTTTACCGTTAGCACAACAAAGCACATAATGTCTGGAAATAATTTGAAACAAAGAAAACGTGTTCTGCCTTCAACTGTCTGCTACAACTACCAGTGCATAACCATTCAACTAGCATTTAATATATTTCCCAAAGATCCAGAGAGGTAAAGTAGAAAATGTTTTTATTAACGTTACTACGTTCAGGGTTCTCAAGTTTGAGCAAAAGCTTGGAGTGAGATCACACGCGGTTAGGGGAGGAGCCATAATGAAGCCCCGCACCACCCATCCCCGCCCCCAATTTTACCCATTCATATTTAACCAGAACAAATTAAAATTATAACAATTAGTAAATCTGATAAATGACAGAGCAATTCATCACATCAAATACTCTTTAATGCAGTATTACAAATATAGCTAACCAAAAATATAACAAATTGCTCCAAACAGTTTCAAACAAATCTTTAAAAATTGCATTTTAATTTTTGAATGCGTCTTCTAGACGAATGATTTATTGTGTGGTGGGACATTGAGAACAAATGGACAGATTAGAGTGCACCATCTCTTCCACTGTCTCCTCCTCTAATCTGGCAACCTTTTTAGGGGGCTTACCCTTTGGTGCCCAAAATGACAAAATATCTTTCTGCTTTTTTCCTGACATCTTTGAAAAATACAAATGCAACATTATGACAATGATTAAATATTACCCAGAGCAATCTGCTGTAATACATCCTTAATGTAACTAGAAAGACTATTAATATTACAGTATAATATAATTTAAAATAAAATCAGTAAATCTTCATTCCTTTCCATACCCACTAACATTTCTCTTAGTTTCAGATAACGTAAGATAGCCAAACTGAGCCTGGTTGCAAAGTAGTTGTAGAGTTTTTGACTGCATCAATAATAATGTACGATGGGCTACATATTAAATGTTCTAGCCCAAAAATGTTAGACGAGCTTCTTTCAACTTACCTTCTTCTCTATCACGACACATGTGTTCGCGCGATGTTGTTGGTTACCTAGTAGCTAACGAACGTACGGTGACCGAGGATGTTCCGTCCATTTCCGTGTGTTCGCGCTACTGAATGACATGTCATGTATAGATCAGTGGTGTACGCAGCGCGCATATATATGTTGCCTAGTAACGAACGCAATCTGGCGGAGATACGCGCTGGCGGCAGGAAACTTCACTTTGTTTGCCTGCGCCTCGTATACAACGTTAGAAAGCTTTCAGCCAGGACAACTTGGTTGGCATTGCCTTTTCAGCGTGAGAAATACACAGTGTGGCGTGTGAGCGTGTGAACCGGTCAAAATGCGTGTGTCTCACGGCCAATGCGTGAGACTTGAGAACCCTGCTACGTTAATGATAGCAGTTAGCTATTGTTATGTAACTTTATTTGGTCGAAATTAAGACTCGAAAATCGCAAATTTCCAGAGAAATATGAACACCTAACCTGGCAACTGACGCTTTATTAATTCATTTTTATCACTAAATTAATTTTCAAGGAATTTGTCAATCATTTTATGAGGAACGGCTGTTAGGTGTTGTATAATTGTGCTGTGAAAAAAAAAAAATTGTGCTGTGTATGAAAACGGGAGTTATCCTCAAAAGTTATTGTGGTAAATAAATAGCCTATTTGACAGCTTCATGCTGTATGACGAAATTGTTTAATCATAAACCATAAGCATTATTTTGTTGTACAGTATTCAACACACCATTTTAGTTTAGGCTATAGAGATATTTAATACTAGAAACTACTATTTAGTTCCCTTAACCGCTTTTGAATTGGAACCGGTATCATTCAATTCAATGACAGCTGTGTTGCGTTCAGTCCAAGATGGCGGATCTGCAGCTCTGCGCATAGCTATATCTAAATGTGCGCATGGTGCGTTTGTTAGCAATAGAACATTTTATTGAGTTTCACCTCTTGTTACTTCTACTTGGCCTTACTGTTATCTTATAAGCTAGTGTGCTGCTTATAAGCTAGTGTGCTGCAGAAAAATGACAAAATTTGCATTTAGAAGATGAGCAATTTTACTAATACTTTTTCTGCGCAATAAAACAAATAAAAATAACTACTTTATTCAACAATTTCTTCTCGTCTGTGTCAATCTGCTAACCTGGTTAAAACCAGAACATTCTCAGTTGTAACTGAGTAATGGTCTGGTAAAGCTTCATAGACAAATAATTTCCAAAGGGACGTCACCAACTGACGTAGCTCAAATGCCTCTGGGCGCAATTGGATAGACCGAAAACCAATCAGAGCAATGAAGAAGATGAGGTAATCAGTGCGGCGTTTGTATGTTGTAGAACAACTTCGTTTAAATAAACGAGCAGACACTGATTAACTACTTGCTGTACGTTTATTTAAAATGAACAGCAAGACAACTAGAAGTGAATGTGCTTTCCATTAAATAAATCACACACAGTAAAAAAAAACCTTAAGAAAAATAACTTCGCAATGAACTTTGCTATTTAGACGCGCAAACTACATGTCGGTGCGGTAAGACGTACATGCTCGGGCAGATTCGGCTTGAAGTCGTTCATCCTCGGATGCGGCGCTGTTACAAAAAGCCGAATCAAAAAGCCGAAACAGCCAAGCGAAATGGGGTCTTGCCGGTCTTGCACACCGAATGCGTCAATTTTGCACGCTCGTGCGGATGCATCGAGTATAAACAAGGCTTTACTCCGTGTCAGTGCGCGCTCTGATCGGTAAAGTGGCACAGACCTCTCTAGTGTCATGTCCAGCAGTAGCAGCCTCCGAAGCACCACTAACTCTGCCTAGGTTTCCCTCATAAGCTGATTATAGTATTTAAACATTCTATATGATAAAAAATGTTGGTGAAATTAAAATTAATTACATGGTTTTGCCAGTTATAGAGTTCTAAGGACAGGGTTCAACAATAACCGTCACACCCCTAGTTCCGTCGCTGTGCTGTCGTCATTGTGTAAAGCCCCACCCCTACGTTTCTGATTGGTGCCGTGATTTTGACGGATTAGAAATGGGCTTGAATGAGCTCTTTGGCAGACTAACTTACAGATTCTAAATCTAAATTTGCTGGAAGTTGTCTGGGTTTTCCCAGGCTATCAATTCATCAGTGACACCTACGTCACTCCAAATAGGATGCCTCCATATTTATGACTGATCTCGCCCGGTATGGCCGCCCAAACTGCCCAGTTGAATTGAATGGGCAGACTAAAGCTTGCCTGCTGTAGTCACGGCTCACGGCTAGCTGTCATTAATCTGGATTAGGCTTGTTGTGATAGTCAATAAATCATTTAATCGCACAATAAAATAAAAAAAAACGGAATAATTTTTCCGCCCGCGATAATTTCCATTTGCATGCTTGTTTGTTTTCCTCGTCTCTCTCTCTCTACCAAAGAGACTGGATGACAACTCTGTTAAAGACTGATTATTTTACGTGAATACTCTCCAAAACGGACATTTAAACATAAAGTTGTGTTTATTTGTCCATTCAGACACGAAACAGAGCTTAAATCATTACTCGCGCGCTGTATAGGGGAATATGGCCGCATGCTCCTGGTTGGGTGTGTTCACACAGAATGATAATACATACAATATGAGACATGCAGCTCTTTTCGAATGACAGCTAACCATTTCTTTCTTCTATCCTTTTCTTTTGGTGTTCCTCTTTCGGCTGTTTGTGCAGCCAACTGCACAACATATTGCAGACATTACGGAGACCGTCGGTCGTAAAGATGGCGGCGCAAAGCCACAGTGACGTCATGCGACCCGAACGAATCTTCTACATTCACGTTGTAAATACAACCAAGCTTCCGAGTTCTACATCAGAACGCAGGCTCGTCATTGGCTGATGCTGTTCACGTGAGCACCATGATGCATGCCTGTGATGCTGATGCAGGAGCTGGCCAATAATAAGGGTGAGTAATTAATAATGAATTAATGAATTATTCTCATTTTTGTGTGAACTAATTTAAGGCCCTTTCACTCTGACCGGCGCAAATGTATGACGCGATGATGTTCTTGAATCGAAACAATAGATTCCTATGGAGCTATCATACTGTTTTGTAGAGGCATTAAAGAAGGTCATTATTAAACTTTTACATCTGACCAGTCACATGCTGTTCCACCACAGTCAGATCAGATGCATCAAAGTGAAATTTCAATGAAAAATACCTTTTTAGTTACAAACCCTTAAAAACATTTTTTTCCCTCTTTCATGTAAACTGTGACAAAGTATTACGCTGTCAGCATCTTGTCTACAAATTTGCCAAAATTGATGTTTACTTCAATTTAATTTCTGTTTGCTCTTAAATGAAACATTTTAAACTTGTTTGATGTGGTATTGTGACACCTTGTTGTTTTCGTACAGATCTTGGGGTGTGGAATGTATAAAAATGTTATGACCAAGTGAGTGAAAAAGATTTAGCATGCGTCATCTGATCGGCTTTTCTGGATCGGCCTTTTTAGAGACCGCTAATCACACATCCCAAAGCAATTATCGGCCGATTGTGATCGGCGACCGATCAATCGGAGCACCATTAATTACAATGGCTACGTTTACATGTACAATTTTGTGACATGCTGCTTATATTTATTTTTTTCTAAAAAGCCCTTGATGAGTCATGAAAACAGCATGCATTTCCTAGAACAAGTAATTATAGTGTGAATGTAGAGTTTTCAGGGATACATTGTTGCACCTCATTAACACAAAAACAGATGGATTAGTTTGATATTTTTATTGTGCCATAAACCATATTGGAATTGTTTTCATTTACATTATTATACTATTAGAGTGGTAGTGGATATCAATGCATTGACACTATTTTTAGAAAAAGTGTACTGAAAAAAAAATGCACTTGCAACATTTAAATTTTATTTTTATTTACAGTAAAAAATGCATATTATTTCAGGAACTGACATGATGTTAGTGTACCAAATTAATAAAATTAAAAAAAAGGTGGTAAAGAGAAAGCCACATGATGAATCAGATGTCATTTTACAGTTAGCTTTTCCACAAATGTAAATATAGAAGGTGCATGCTGTCATATTCACAAATACATAAAAGATAAAACACTTGACAGTAATATAATACAATAAACAGTAATTTTACCACAATATGTAAAAAACTAAGAGGAAACGTTAAATATGAGGTGTCAGACGGGGTATGTCAATTTTCTTTTCTTTTTTTCTGAAAGTCTTTGATTGGACAATTTCAGTTTAAAAATTGTTCAGAAAATCTTCATTGCTAGCAAATAGTAGAAGAAAATTCACACAGGTTTGGGCAAATGATGACAGAATGTACATTTTTGGATGAACTATTCCTTTAACTGCATGTTTTTTTTTTTCATTTCAAGACTGTGTACTTGCTTGTCAACATGTTAGGTTTTGTGTGCACTTCAATATGAAAGCTAGGTTAATTTTACATTGAGAAGTATGTGTGTGTTGGTGAGTGGGCGGGTGAGCACCAGCACATAGCAGTAAGAGGACAGAGACAGAACGAGTGAGAGACAGAAAGAGCACTCCACACTGTCATTAGTGCCCTTTTATATTTACATTTTTAATGTAGAGTAACAACATCCATGCTCTTGTCTCAAAGAAATCAAGTACTTGTCCTGCAGGCCAGACACAAGCAATTATGCTAAATGATGCAAAAGCCAGAATATGTCGGGGTTAAATTGCTTGTAGAAAGGCTTTTGACATATGACTGTCTCTCCTGTCTCTTTGAGAATAGGTGCATTTCGGGAGAGAGAGAACCATTAGAGTCCAATCATAAATAACTCTCTGTGTCCTCTGTTTGAGACGAGAGAGGAAGAGAGCAGAGGCCAAACTACCTGTGATTGAATTTGAGGACATTATAGTTTGGACTCGAGTCAGATTTCCATTATGTCGAACAGCCCTAGTGTATCACATAGCCATGCAATAACACACCCACCTGTTAAATATCAGATTACGGCGAAACAAATGGCATCAGTTAGCATGAGGCATTAAGATCCTTTCAGTGCTGCTGCTGAAACACTAGGCAAAATTACTCGTACTGTACCATTGTAACCTAGGATTACATCCTTTAAAGCGCACCTATTATGCCCCTTTTTACAAGATATAATATTGGTCTCGGGTGTCCTCAGAATGTATTTGTGAAGTTTCAGCTCAAAATACCCCATAGTGAATGTATTATAACCATTTGAGAATGTCATTATTGGGCCTGTTTTGTTTTTGGTGTATACCACCTTAAATGCAAATGAGCTGCATATCCCCGACCTGCCTTTGGATGAGGGCGTAACTTGATACCTATGGCAGTCACTCTAAGCAGACAGGCTGAGAGAGTGAGAGAAACCGCTGTTTTGTCTGTCATTCAGCGTACGTTTGAATCGGAATATATACATAGTACGAAGAGACTCCAGCAGAATAAACACAAATGAGAATGGACCAGTATGTCTCGGTATGGTTATTTGATACATTTATGTACTTATAGAGTTGTAATGGCGTCCCATTTGCAATTATGGATGTGGAACACACACACAGACACACAAACACTAACGCTGGTGCAATTTTTTGAAACTACATACTACTGTGATAAAGTTTGCTACTTACAAGCGAAATTACATTTATGCGAGGGACCTGTTGCGTCATGTTTACTTGTCATACGCTTCTGTGGCAAATGTGAGAAGATGGCTAACTTACAGAACAACAACATATATGCAGTTTTTAATACAATATCTTTAAAAAATATATATTTTATAAACGTGTGGTTACACACTATACAAACAAGGTTTAAATTATATAGCCTACACAGACATCCTAAGATGACAACAACTTTAGACGCATTTGTTGTTGAATTGGCTGACATCGACTGAAAAGACTATTTGCTCAAAAAGCATAAAATACACTTACTGTTACTGGAGGTTTCGGTGGATCGCAAACAGTAGACGACGAGCCACACTTGAGGATTAACTTTTAAGCCACAACAACAGGATTAACCCACGACAGAACATTTATGTTTCCAAGAGACATTACCAGCTGTCTTTGAAACAATGGAGGATGGTGTACAGATCACAGATCACACTGTCAATCAAACCCCTTGCTCAATTCTACGTCACAAAGAGCTGAATCTTAGAACAGCTCGTTCTGAGACAGAGCAGATGATTTATTGAGATTGTAAAAAAAAAAAAAAAAAAAAAACACTGGGTGGATTTTTATAATTCTAGGGTGGTTTTGCTCACACACTGCCAACACACATTTATGTTCAAACACCATATAAAAGTGAATTTTCCATAATAGGTGCCCTTTAAAACCCTGCACCTCCCTGCAACCCTCTCTGGTCTCGGTCTCGACTAGGACTCAGACTCAACCCTCTCTGGTCTCGGTCTCGACTTAGACTGGTTTTTCTCCCTCGCTGTATTATAGGTTTGCTATGTGGGGAGAAATGTTACGTTTGTGAGACAATCAGCTGATTACAACTGATTAGAATTATTAGTTCTCAAGATGACAGCTGCAAAGAAGTTCGACAATTAAACCCCCAAACTTTATTTCTGAAGGAAGACATTGGCTTTGACACTCTTTATGTACTGTCAACACTGATTGCAAACAATATGAAATAAAGTGCAGGATTTAGTCACGTTGGTCTTTCTTTATTGACAAACTAAAACGTAACAAACTGTCTTGATTTTTAGGATCAAAATTAGAACATCCACTAACTAATTGAATGAGAAAGGACAAGGAACTGGACAAAACAAGGCTATAAATATGCAGATGAACAAATCAACAAAATGAACAACATGTGTGAAACATAACCGAGACAATGAAAAACCATGGAAACAACCCGTACGTTATTGGAGACGTACTGTAACTGTATGAAGCAGATGTAAACCATTAGTGAGAACATGACGTTCTGACATTGTTTTAATTTTATAGTGTGTAGTTCATCTGAATTCTCTATGGATCTTAGCTGACAACTGAGAACATCTGCCTTGTTTCTCTCTCTCTCTCTCACACACACACACACACACACACACAGAGAGAGAGAGAGAGAGAGAGAGAGATAAATGTAACACTGAATCACAGATAAAGAGTATGTGAGAGAGTGAAGAAGCTCCATTCATATATCTTGCTCATTCGTTAGAGTGTTGACCCTGAGGCCTTGACAGTTCAAAAGCCCATTAAATGTGTAGCGGTTGCCAAAGCTTAAATGAGAAACCAGAGGCCATTCTGGCTAAGGTGAAGTGAGAAGGAAAACGCAGGTAGAAATATGTCATAATATAACACTGGAGGTGATGCTACATCAGCTTCTGTTTACTACATCACATGCACATAAATATAATAAAGGCAATACTCTATATTAATCAGCCACATCAAAAACATTCATTGAGCATGTTGTGTTCTAAAAGCCATGAAAAAATTGCTTTTCTTTGATGAAATGTGATCGTGTCATTTGCCTGTTGGCCATGAGCACAGTTGAAACATTAGAGACTGGAGAAATCTATTCACCACTTGTTATTCACAGTAATACATATTTCCCCCATCTGTGGCACAATTGCATTTGCAGTGTTTATTATCTTTTTGATTGTGTTCGTTGATACCTCTATCTCCATGGCTTCATTTGTTATCTGTGTTTTGTTTGGAAATGTGTGCGTTTTGCTCGGGAGCAGAGCACAAGTCATTTGGAGCATCCTGTCAGTTCTGCTGTGCTTTAAATGAGATGGAGAGACTGCATGAGAGTTAGTAGTAATGGAAGTGGGAGGCAATAGACTGTGAAATAAAAACCAATGCATTTTAATACCAGGTTCATCTTTTCCACAAAATCACTAAAACAAACTCTCACTAGAGAACTATTCAGGTGAAATCGCCACTTACTGACACATTCTTCTCATCTTTGTTTGTTTTTTTTTTTTTTTTTTTTTTTTTTTTTTGGATTTGGCCAGGTTCTAAACAGGAGAGTCCTCTCAAAACATTAAGATAATGCGTTCTTTCTCACAGGCCTGTCTAAAGGGTTAATGGTTCCACCTGGTTATCAACATTTAAAATTACAAATTTTTACCTCTTCCCAACAGGGAAAAACACCAACAATCAAAAATGCATGATTTTATGGTGTCATGGCTTTGCAATAAAAAAAATGTGGTTATAATGGAAGTCAATTGGGCGAAAACAGCCACGAACAGTAAATGAGGGAGAAAAAGTTCAAATTTGATGCTGCACAAAAACTAACAATGCATCAAACCAATATTGTTTCTAATTTTTGACATGTCCAAGACTGTGATAAAAGGTAAAAAAAAAATCCAGTTCACAATCATATTTTATATTGAAAATAAGTCATTATGTGTGTTTTTTTAATTTTTTTTTTTAAACATTTAGTAGTTTTGATGAGGATTGAGGTTGATTAATAGATTTATGCAAAAAAAAAAAAAAAAAAAAAAAATAGAACACAAATATATATCTGATACATTTTTACAGCAGTTTAAAGTAGTGGCTGTTTTCAGCCACAAACATAACGAAAGGGTAGTGAATTTGAACAATGCACAAGGGTTAATGAGTATCAATGTATAATTTATGCAGTGAAGTCTATGTATTTTTATTTTATATTTTTATTTAATATATTTTTTGAATGATCATTATACTGTAAATGCACCTACTGTAGCTGAAAAAAAAAACTATTTAATTGATAAATTGTATGTTGTGCAAGTGACCCCCCCCTTTGAATTTACATGAAAATGCAAATTTCAAACTTAAATGGTTGTAATTCAAGAATCTTTGGAAAATATGCATAAGATTGGTCTCGTTTTAAAGAAGACATTTAGCAGATTTTTGTTGAAGTGAAATAATTAAGAAAGTGAAACAGAAAAAAGTTAAAAGAAGTTTGTGCTAATGAAAATGTACAATGTAAAAGAATATAATTATTCATATTTTATATAAAATATATATTTTCAAAACCTGTGCGACTCTAAAACTGCAAAAAATTAAAGCCAAAAGTTGCGTTTCAAATTTTAGGTTGATATCTCAAAAAATGAACTTTCAGGAAGATTTTGTTTGGGCGCAGTACCAAACTCTTTAATTCGGTCACAACCAGACTCCATTACTGCCCATAAGGGTGCCTCCATTTCCAAGTGTTTTGAGTGATATGAACCATTATTTTCCAAATTTTCTTACAATTTATGGAGTAGACATCCTATTTAGAATTAATATGAGAAGTTTGGCAGATTTTGATATGAATTCAACCTCTAAGAAACATAAAAATAACAAGTATGTGCGTTATAGCTTGCTATCACATCACAAATGGTGAATCTATATATCTCTTCTTTATATTTTAAAAAAATTCAGACCTTTTTTTTCTAAAATAATTGAATGGATGCTATCTTTTGAACTCTTGGCATGAAAACAAACTGAGGTTTCTACCCTTCTTTCTTGATTTTTCATGTTCATCACAATTTCAAAATAAAGGTCTAAACACAGCTTAGGAGTAGGAAAATATTCTTGTTGCAAATTGCTAAATTACGGCTCTGTAATTTATTTAGAAAATCAATCACCATATGAAAACTAGAGATTGTACACTTTCAAATGATATATAGTTTGTCAAGATGAGTTAAGGTTTAATATGGGATATTACTGTTTTAAAAATGTAATGGATTTGGGCCCACCGGTGGGCCCGTATAACACTTAACAGGAAATGTAATGCTTATCTTTTAATGACAAAGAAAATAATGACAAAGATTTTTATCTTCGCCACTTTGGCATAAATGTCTGACATTCTTCTCAATTTTATTTTTTGTTACCTTGTAAGCCTTTGTTTTTAAAATAGGGACAAAAGCTTATGTCCTGCAGTCCTCACGCTACATTACATCGTTTTTTTGAGTCAAAGATGAGCCACTCGCGCCCAGCTTGCCACTTAATATTAAAACTTCTAATTTTCTTTCTTGGTTTCCTTCGTGGCTTGGTGTGGGTCTCTCCTTTTTCACTGAGGTTGGTTATCCCAGGCAAGTATTTCCACAGTATTATGTTTTTTTAATCTTTGCTATTGCTTCAATGCAAATGAACAAGCACGCTGTTATTTGTTGTGTAGTGACGTGTATGTTCAAGTAAGCCAGATTTATGCAGGTTCTGCACAATACACTTTATTTAATATATCATAGGGCTGTGTATCACCAACAATGTCACTATTTGATACGCATCACGATACTAAAGCCACGGTACGATACGTATCACGATCTATTCAATAACTATTGAAGTATTGAATAGTTTAAAATCATTTGAATGTTTAAACTGGTAAGATTTAGACACGCAAATGGTAAACTTTAGTCACGATGCAATGCTGGCCTGATTGAGTGAGTGAGTATTCTGTTATGTCCCGACTCCTAAACGCGAGAGTGTAGTTTCACCGGCTGACGCTTGCCTTGAGCAGCCGTTTTTGAGAGACGAGAGAGAAGACACAGCGCCATTGAACTCGAAATTGTGTCTCGCAGAACGCTTTCAAACTACTGATTTGATTTCATAATTTGTGTGGATTTTTTTCTAATACAGAATACATGCTAAAGTGAATCAATGTTTGTGGGAATTTCCCACATTATAAGTGGGAGAGCTGTAGAAACAATAAAAATTATGTGCAATACCCGCGCTGAAATTCGAGCACTGAATTGGCTTCATTCAAAAGCACAACGGTATCGATGCGGCAGCTGCTGTATCGATACGCATATCGCCAGTAGTTCATGATGATGTATTGTTGTATCGAAATTTTGAGCACAGGCCTAGTGACTCACGAGTTGAGTATTTACACTAAATCTGTGCTGAACTTCCCCAGCAAAGTGAGTAAACATGATAAGTAACACTCCATATTGGCTGCTGATTTGACAACATTACCTGCCACAGTGGATTTTTACCCACATTTGGTGGGTTGGTGGGTGTTAATTTCAAACCCTTCTTATGCCACAGAAAATATCTGTTTAAATATGAACCAGATCAGTACAGATCAGATTCATGGTCTCATATTAGAGGAAGTCTGTGAGCTGAAAAGCTCTAAACTCAAACTAACAGCTCGTTTTAGCCAGCCCCATGTGAGTCCTAACAGGTCAGTAGTTAACCTGTGTAGTTGGCCCGTTCTAGTTGTTTTTCTCTATGAGGTCTTACATTAAAATGTACTCATATTATGAGTTATGACCTTCTCAGTCCCCTCATTCCTCAGTACATCACTGAAAGCTGGCCCGGATCTACCAAATGGGCAATCTGGGCATGTGCCCAGGGGCCCTTGCACAGTTTTTTTTTTTCTTTTATCTTTTTTTTGTGCTATGTAAATAGTACAAACAAGGCTTGGCCTCGATCTTGATAATTATCCAATCAAAATAAAAATAAAAAGTGAATTAAAAAAGTGAAAAAAAAAATATTACAAGATGATCCTGCTCTCGTTCATGCAAATGCTTTTAAACCATTCATGTTTGACAAGACAAAAGTGTGACTGTGACACACACGCAGAAAAACACGCGTCAGTATCATGCGCACGGACAGCACGCCAGAATACAGTAACACACAATGGTGCCAAAATGTTGGTTTTGTCGAGTATCTTCATAACATAAGAGCAGTCGTATGATGAACGTGAAGAGTTGTGACAGAATGAGGCACGTTTGAGATCAGAGTCTCTGTCAGTAGCAGCTGGTCTTAAGGAGACCGCAGCCAATAAGCTTTCTGTCAGTAAAGTTAATCAAATAGCAAAAAGAACGGATGCAATTACTCACTGCTCTTGACTAAAGATTTTTTTTTTTAGCTTTAATAAGGATTAGTCTATAATTAATCCTAGGACATAGTAGTATAAGTATGCGGTTGTTAAGTCTGACGTCACGCGTGACGTTTAGCCTCTTCCGGGTCCAAGCGCTCCGCTCGTCCATATCTTAACGTTACAACCCATAACGTTAGAGTAAGCCCTTTTCTTAAAGGACTGGCTTCGCTTCAGCGCCAGTGGGTGTTAGGGATAAAGGAAAGAATTGTAACTTACCTTATCAACTGCAGCCATTTTTTCTTTTCTTTCTCGTCACAGGGAAAGCGGTAGAATGACAGTTGAATGTCACTTGTTTTTTTTTTTAACTCCGATCTATTTAAACAACATGGGACACAGCACTGCGGCATGTTAAAACTCGGGCAAAAGTGGTAAGCAGATAGAGAGGACCCAGCATTTGGACCCGGAAACAGTATTATCAGAGTGTGATTACGTCACGACTTAACCGAATATGTCCTAGGCCTACCTGTTAGAAAGGGCTCTGGTAAATGTTACATTAATTTTTTACTATTCTATTATTTAGACAAATAATACGAAGATGTAAATATTTAATTTTGTAAAAATATAATTTTAATTTGAAAACAGTGCATTTAGTTGTTTCTTGTTTGAATTAAGAAATACACATTTCAGCATTATCACTAATCTGTGTGTGCATTTTACTTGAGAACCAAGCAAGTTGACTCATGAAACCCTTTGTTTATTGTATTGCAATCGTATATCGCAATATTGTCATTTCCCCCAAATCGTGCAGCTCTACTTTTCAAAAAAAAAAAAAAAAAAAAAAAAGCCATACTTTTTGACCAATAGTGATGTGGCATGTCACATCCCACACCTGGTGGGCCTTAGTATTGTGTGTGTGTGTTTTTGTGTCTTCCTTTAGAAGGTGTGGTTGTCGAGGGGAGGGGGGCTTCAGTGCCTAAGGGCCACTAATCCTAATCCAGCCATGACTGAAAGATGTTAGTAATAAGCTGTTAAAGACTCATGACTACAAGAAAATGAATGCTTTTACTTGGTTTCTCGAGTAATGTAAAATTAAAAAGTCAAAACTCAAGACTAAAGATTCAAACTAGTTTTAAATGTCATTTTTTTATCACATTAAAGTCAAATAATGTTATTATTTTATGACTGTACATCATGAGCTGTCATTTGTTATTATTTGGAATGGATGTTGTGTCTCTGGGGCACTGGGGATCTTTCGTCGAGCCTTGATGTCAGATGTAATTTTGAGGGTTGGACAAACACTGGGCAGACATCCACTCTCTGTTCTTCCGATCTTCCGATATGGTGGTCCTGTCCGGAGTGTTTTGATCACATTGACCTGATTAGTGCCCTTGACCAGAAGGACACTTGTCATCAATACTCTCGTAGATCGAGTTGGTCTGCACGTGTACAGAAGTCAGTCTGTGGCCCCCCGGGCTCAGAGACAACATTACCGCCGTCTCCTCAGATAAACTCACAAAGCGTGAACCATGTGTTGCCGCTCAGGAGAAACGAGGACAATGGCACATGAGCATAATGCAAGCAGATGTAACAGAATATAGCAGTGCAACATGAATGAACAACACACCTGTTATGTCTGTTACAGTTTGTGCACACTCTTCACCGTTTATTCCTCATCTCCGATGAATCCATGGCAACAAGCTGGACTCAATCCAGTGTGTGTGTGTGTGTGTGTTTGTGTGATGAAGTCAGAATGTCTGAGGTCTGTAATGAGAGATAATGTGTTTATATTTGTTTAATGTTGTACTGATTGCAGTCTCACTGGACCCCGGCTAAATGAAAGCATCTCTTCTGCTCTGTTCACTGGCTCAAAATAATTACACAGTGAATTATTACATTACGACTCACTTTGTTATGACTGAAATTATTCCCATCTAGATATGCAGAGCAATTTGATGGACTTGTAATGACCCTTGATGGCTTTTTGTGATGTTTAATTCTGTAATTTGGATCATTATTAGCTTAACTTTTGACTTCTGCCTGTTTATTGTTTGTGAGTTATGTAATATTGTGTTTATTTATTTATTATTTATTTGTTTTTTTTAAAGGAACACTTCACCGATTTGCATTAAGCTTTGTATCGTTAGAAATGGTTTTCGTTATCTTTTTACTCAATATGATATGGAAGAAGAGGATTTCAAAAATCTGATGCTCGAATCTGATGTTCGTTAGCCTGGATGCCAGCCCAAACCGCATCCACAACATTTTTTGGTCGGGAAGTTCGGTCTGGACTCGATCCATTGAGGAGTAATTATGATCAGTAAAAAAAAATGGAAAAAGAAAAAAAAATTTATTTTCTTCCTTGTAGGCCAGAAACGAGATTTGCTTAGATTTCCACGACGCATGCGCGAGAATTGCGATCTGAAGTAGTGTAAGCAGATAGCAATTCTCGCGCATGCGTCGTGGAAATCTAAGCAAATCTCGTTTCTGGCCTACAAGGAAGAAAAGAAATAGTCGATTAAACTCGTTATTTTTGTTTGTTTTTTCGCACAAAAAGTATTCGCGTCGCTTGATAAACATACAGTTGAGCCACGGTAGTCACTTGGGATATTTAAACATTTTCTTCATTGACTTTCTGGGCCGTCAAGAGGCAGTCCCTTAGGAGCCAATGTGGTAGTTATACAGCTCTCAAATTTAATCAAAAATATCTTCATTTGTGTTCCGAAGACGAACGAAGGTCTTACGGGGTTGGTACAGCATGGGGGTGAGTAATTAATGACTTAATTTTCATTTTTGGGTGAACTAACCCTTTAACTTTAAAAGACGAACATGAGAATGTTTTAAGTCAGCAGGATTCATCAATGGCATCTGGTCCCTTTAAAAATATGAATGCTGATATCAAGAGAAACTATAGGGCTGCATGATATATATATATATATATATACTGTATATATAAACTCAGACCAAAACAAAAACAGATATTCCAACACGGAACACCTATAAATCGTTAAAAAGGAACACTTCAGTAACAATACAGTAGAGAAAAATATATGGATTATTATATGTTACTTCATGTTGTGACGTTATGAAATGAGATTGGAGTAAAAACATGAACCCTATTGTTTGGTGCGTTTTGCTTTTCAAACCCATAGCGCGAGTGACTCAAACTCACAGTGTGCACAGAGGACATTAACTGAAGCGATTGAGCCGCTCCAAACTATGAAACATTACTATATTATACATAGCTACGTGTGAACAAACGAGTGAGTAAAAATGTGTGTGTGTGTGTGTGTGTCCCTTCCATTGATAATTTTTTTTCAGGATTCTTTGAATATGAAAAGTTCAGAAGAACAGCATTTATTTGTGTAAGAAGTTATATTAAGTGAAATCCAAGTTTAATGTATTTTTGCTTTTTCACTAAAATCCTTATTAATGTATTACTGGTTTATTTTATTAGAGATTTTATTACTCTGAGCAAAACACAGAGGAAATTTTCAGTTCATAAGCTCGAGTTTCTGGCACTCAAATGGAGCATGTGCAAGAAATTTAGCCATTGGTTGAAAGGTCAAACGTGATAAGCAAGTAACACCTATCATTCAGTCTAAAATGAGCATGTAACATAAATATATTATTACATATGGCAATAAAATTGTAAACTGTTTTATTACAATTTTAATTTCTATTACATTTAAACAGTGGAACAATTTTTGATTATCAGTTGTCAGTGCTCTGTGCTAACTTATTTGGCATGTATTCCTCTAGCATCCATCTAATATTCACCACTATGTATATCTGTCTTACTTTTTTATATTCTGCCTCATAATTTCCTTACAATGTTTCTTTTTAGGATCCTAATATGGCCATAGGTTAACATGCTTATTCATCAGCTATCTAGAGGGGAAAATCAACATCTGTAGTCTGTATCCATTATTAGAGCTGTCAGAGCTTTGTGATTGAAGCATGGCTTCATGCTGTGGTTGCTAGTGTTGAATGCTAATGCTAGCTGTCAGCCAATGCAGGATTGGTTGGGATAGATGGAAGCAATCTGGCCATGAAGAATGACTGTGCTGAAAAGGTATGCCAGAGAGACCACAATCAACACTTTTTCTGTAACAATATCTGCTGAAATAAGCTTCAGAGGCTGAGGAATTTAGAAGAGATGTTCTGATGTATGAATTTTAAACTTAAAGCTTTTCTTATAATGAAGGCTGTTAACTTGAAAATTTTGAGTACACCTTACATGCTAACACAAACAAAGTTGTATTTATTGTCAGAGGAAATTAAGCTTGATATTGTAAAGACATCATGTTTCTTCTTTTAAATAATTGATTTTTCTCTGTCTCTCTCTATGTCAGAAGTGTATTTAACCCTCTTGGCGCCACTGTCAAGTTTATTCGACAAGATGCGGCACTGAAAAAAATAACGTCTGATTTTGTCAAATAGGATGTAAAATTTCGTTCGACCTCCCCTCTACTAGATGGCAGACTTCATCCCCGACTCAAAAAAACGACATGCTTCTACAAAATCTTCGAGCTAGAGCGCATTCAATTTATTATTAGCACATTTATTATTATTATTATTATTATTATTATTATGTAATGGGATCAATATACCCCCCCTCCCCCCCCATACCCCTTGAGAATCCATTGCATTTTCTACTGGTAATAATCCAAGTTTAGATAAACTGGGTGTAAAGGAAGGGGGTGAATGAAAAAGGGGCAGTGGTCTGGAGAAAGGTACATTCTGCTGTGCGCGATAATGAATGCTTTGTCAGAAAGAATCCATCAATGGTCACCAGGGGGAGGGAGACGTCAGGAAAAGTTATGGTTTGTTGGTTTTTTAACTCACGTGGTCTGCTATGGCAAAGTAATTCAGGAACAAAAACTGTCATGTTATTGTACTTCATCTATTTGTAAAGCTGTCTAGTGGAATAGAGAGAAATATGCCGCTTGCGATTCAATGCACAATACATTCAGGCCGTTTTAAAGACAAGTTTTGCAGCATTGCAGAGCTTAAAATGCATTAATACAGTCACACACCTATGTTCATACTGTGATCTATCCGATTAATCATGCGGTTTTCCCTTTCTTATCTTTTCTCTGAAAAGAGCATTTAGACCTGCACTGATCTTTTGCTCTCTATTTCTCTTCATCATCCTTTGCATCTCTCTCTGTTTCTCATATTAACCTCTTTAGCTGTTGAAGCTTAGGAACTCCTGACACTCCGCATCTTCACTACTGTCTGTAGACAAAGCTGTAACTGTCAGTCCTTCTCTCTCACTCAGTCTCTTCCTCTCTCGTAGCCCTAGGCTATCGTTCTTTATGTGCGTAGTAGTGTTAGCATTTGGAGAGCTCTCATCCCTTTAGCTGTTCTCTTGTTTAGCTAGCCTACTTTCTCTCACTATGTAAACCGAAGAAATTCTTCATGAAGTTCACAGGGGTCATTGTTGCTGTTTTGCCTGGGGAAGAAAAAGACGAAAGTAATAACGCAGTGAAAATTTTCACTGCAGCTTTTCAGATTAGAGGGCAAATACAAAGAAATCAAACCCTGGCAGGCTGAGTCTGACCTGTCATGCCATAAGAATGTTCTGTTGACTTGTCTGTGTAGGTCTGGGCAGCGATGCGGCGCTAACAAGAGAAAGAACTGATCTCACTGTGAGAGAAGAGAGAAAATAGAGAGAAATGTGGAGTAATTGTTCCAAGGAATGAAACTGATTCACACTCAGCGATGTGTGAAATGACACTGGCAGATGACATGGGCTGCAGTGTTGTTTCACAACATAAGAACACTGCACTATTTTAAAAGCGCTCATCAACACCATAACTGAGAAACAGCTTATTTTATGTTCATCGGTAAAAAGCAAATTAGACTCCATATGTACCAGTTATAGTATGAATTGATTTATAGCTGGAGATGAAGTGTAAGAAACTGTGGGTTTGTGTGAATATAATGGTGTGAAAGTGTGTGACCCTCAGGTTTGAAGTCTGAGATCCTGAGGCCAATTTAATAGCTTAAAAAGATACTTAACATTCAGGTTGATACATCATGGCTTGTCTTGATCTTATGAAACATGTAAGCTAAAAATTACAGGTTGCTAACATATTTTAACCTTCCTTCATTAACAATGTGATCGTACATATCTTTGGGGTCTCAGAGACTATAAGAAAACTGAAGTGTTCACCTGTGCCCATGTGATAGTAGATAACCAACAAAAAAATAATGACAAATAAATGCCACAGTATTTTTGATCTGTTTATGTCCAATTGTTAGTAACTGTAACTTTGCTGGTTCAGGCCCTGTAAGGAGCAATCTCCATTGAGCCCTTGAGCAAGGCACTTAACCCCAGGTTGCTTTGTTTAGACATGTCTGTCTGCTAAAATGACAAATTATTAATGCACAGGAGAGAGAGATTTATGCATAACCTTAAGAAAACAAAGATGGAAAAGAGAAAAATGGAGAGAGCAAGTGAATGTGTGTCCATGTGTAGGTGGGGAATTCTTCTGCTGTGTGAAATTTCTATTGCCTCATGATTATTAAAAGTGTCATATCACACAAAATCTAATATTCTTTGATCTTTTGAGATAAAATCGCTTCAAAATCTTGTTTTCAAAAATCAAAGCTTTCCCGTGTCAAAAAATAACTTTTATTGTAACTGAGCAGAAAAACGTATGAACTTTCATAACTTAAACAACTTTGCTCAGCAGCTGAAAATCGACTGTTTATTTTTAAAGGTAAAACTAATGGTTTTGGCACAGACAAATATTATATATGAACCCCAGAGGGGGAATTAAAATATATATGATTTTGACCCCTTTAAATAACACTATTTTGTGTATAAGGGTAATTTACACTAGCCTGGCTGCGCCCGCCTACGCACTTCCGCTCAATTTCATTTTCCTTCAGTACTGCGTCTGGGACCGCTCCATATCCTTAGGTTTCCAGAAATCAATTTTTTGTAGGACCAATCAGCGAATAGAGGGAGTGGCTGAGAACGATGACGTTGATGTAGTGCGTCAGTTTGAGTGCAGTAATGGCAGCGGAGAAAGACGTGAGAAAAGCTATTCGGTCCGTTGTTGAAAAAGAAACTGCCGAATATACATAATTTAAAGCCGGATTGTTGTCGTCTCACCTCTTGTTGCACAACGGAGGACCAAGTGAAGGAGGCAGAAAGGTTGGAAGTTTGTGCTGGGCAGCTCGTGCACAATGACTGTGACATTTTGGACTTTAGCCTGGTGTTCGCGGTGTTCGGAAGCCCCGAGTCCTGGCTGCTAAACTATTGTTGAAGATCCGCTCAGGAGTCATGTCAGTCGCTCAGATTCCCAACAGTAAATTTACTGATTCTTGTGATGAATAGAACATTTTGAGCCCCTTTGTGCACTCGTACAGGAGGTTGGTGTGTCAGTTTTACATGTTGTAAATCATACAAATTGGTTGTGATTTAAAAAAAAAAAATGTCATAAATAAAAATTTGAAAACCCATACTTTGGAGACTATATTTGATTTTCAGTTTTAGATGTCAATGGTTAATTTGTTTTAATAAAAAAAAACAACTAAATGCCATATAAAAATGTACAAACACATACTTTGAAGACCATAATTAAGGTAATTAAGAAACAAAAATACGTAACATGAAAAATTGTTGTTTATTACACATCTGCAGACAGACTGATCATTCACTGTAACTTACAGCATTGACTGAATAATCACTGTCCTTCATGTCAAATATACATTTTGAATTAATAATTGTTCCTAGATTAACAAAACCTGCAGCTCTCGTTGACTGAAATCCTATTGTAAATCTAATCCTCTGATCATTCGGAGTTCGGACTTGTTGTTTCTTTTACTGTCTATGGTTGTTTCCAGCCGTTTCGGCGCATGACATACGTCACTCACGACCACACATTAGCGATTGGCTATGGCAGATCGTGAGTGACTCTGGGCAGATCCAATAGATTTGAACTTTAATAGTGAACCCGCCTACAAGGAAGGAAACGTTTCTCAATTGAGGGAGGCCAGACTCTCTGTACAAATGAAATGTATGTACGAGAGTCTGGTAGAACCAGGCTAAATTTACACACCTTCAGTGTGTAAATATGTGATGCGATCTGGGAAAACCTGTTGGATGTCGTGCTTTTACATTTTCAGTAAAGTCTAAAAATAGATTGAATGTCAATTGTCAAATTTGTGTTTTCATTGAATTATTATTCTATAACATCTTGTTTATCATCTCTGAATATATCTTGGGGAAAATTCACTAGATTAGTGCAGAAAAATAGTGATTTATAGTGGCAAGCTGAAAAGATGTGTCTTTGTCTTTAAGAACACGCGCAGAGCGGAGGTGCAAAAAAACAAAACAAAACCCAAAACGGCCGTTTAGTTCTCCTTCTCTTAAAGGTTCTCTAAGCGATCCTGGGTGTTGACGTTCGGAATATTTTCAAACAAATCGGAGGCTAGCTAGACCCTCCCTCCTCCGCATCTCATCTCCTCCCCCTCCCTTCCGTGCTTCCTGAAATAATTGTGAACGTGCATAGTTCTAGCTAATTATATCCCTGTGTGGGTTTGGCGAACATAAGTGTCAATTTAGAAGAAAAAAAAAACAATTTAACGTTACCCAACTGTCTAGCAAAAACAGAACAACCTGAATGTCGGATTGGAAGCCCTTCTGCGGCCGCAGTTCTCGCCATCGTTAAAAAGCTTTGCTACCGATGTAAATTCGGAACATCACACGTTCTTTATCCGACTCCTTCTTCTTTTTAATTTGTTCTTCAGAACGACGTCTCTTTGGTCGTGTGTCAGCCATTTTTCAAACTTCCCTCTGATGCTTCTCTGAGTCTCTCCTTCACACACACACAGCCCATTCTCACTCCCAAGGCGTCACCTAACTGACGCCTTGGGAAGCATTTGGACATGCTTCAATATCTGACGCTTTAGGCGCCCTTTAGCGTCAGTTAGATGACGCCCTAGGATCGCGTGTACCCTACCCCCACCCCACACCTAAACCTAACCGCGTCCTCTAACAGACGCTTTCCTTTAGCGTCAGTTAGATGACGCCGTAGGATCGCGTCATGTAAGTGACGCTAAAGGGCGCCTAAAACGTCAAATATTGAAGCATGGTCAAAGGTGACGCCTTGGGGTGAGAATGCGTTGACACACACCCCCTTCATGTGCACGCGCACTAACCCCCCAGACCCACCCTCAAATACTTCTTGCTAGTGATTGGCTGGAACACTGTTTGTTAGGTTTCGTGGTCCGGGTGAGACATAATTGTTTTTGTTGCCGTTTGTGGAGCCTGTGGTGTCTACAGAGACCGCGTTTTTTTACAGTGTGTTAAGGGGACAGGCAGCTTGATGTATGTGACAAAAAAAGTTTTGGCCCCACATCGCTTAGAGAACCTTTAAACACACTGAACGCTGAGTCTGAACTCAATTTTACGAGTTACAACATGTTTGGCAAACAACCTGCCAATTTAGATAAATTAAAAAAAGATAATCCAGATTCCACTAATTATACAAACTCTTTTACTTATAAACTAAACAAAGGCAGCTGTTCGGCTACAGGTATCCCATGAGGCTTTGCTACAGTTTTATTTCTGTTGAAAATGAGTTGTAGAAGGAATTATAAATGGAGGTTAATTAAGAGAAACCTTGTAATCAAAATCACTAATCTAAAAGTGACTTACCACTATCCTGAGAACAAGAGAGGATGCAAGGGAAGGAGTGTACAGCTTGATAGGGACACAACTAAAGTTTGCAAGCCTTATCAAGTCGCTGACAGAGCTTTATTCAGTGCTGCTTAAATTACGAAATGAAAGTCAGAGGAACAATGCTATTCGAAAGTGAATTTATTAGTGCAAACTCAAGCTGAACAGTCATTGTGTGATAAAGTCTAAATTAAATATCTCATTAATGAAGACATTGTTATTCTGATCCTCAGTGCCTATCTGTGGGTAATGTTATTAAATGATCAAATGCGCATATTGCATGACTGGTTGGTTTGAATCTCATCTATATTGTGTTGTATAAGGAAAATCACTTTAAATCGTCTATTAAACATTGAAGAGGTCAAAATGATGCTAAATCAGTGTTTACTTTTAATCTCCCAATATCATGAGGTTTGTGTGAGGGTTACTTTTAGGGGATTTTAGATTTAAGGATATACCTTCACATCCTTTCTTAGTTGACCTCACTAATATAATAAAACCAGGGTGTGTGCAGTGTGTGTTTGTAAATTTGCATCGCTATGCATTTGGGACATTCGGATGTAGTATGTATGAAAATGGATTTGTGTCATGGTGTGTTATTTATATTTAAGCATGCATTTGGCCTCAGGATATGTCTCACAGACTGTCAGTATTTATCTCTCTTAGATCAGGACTAAAATGCACTGATAATATCAGCTTCTGTCTGTGTGTGTGTTTGGAGTTTGATGTGATTTTAATCAGTGTGCAGTGCGTTGGCCCTCATATTCTATAAAAAACACTCAAAAACTCTCATCAGATCAGATTCATCCACTGCAGTGATTCATGCGAACACAACAAGAACAATCATTTAGGGGAATCAATCAATGATGTGAGTTTTGTGTGAATATGTGTATCATAGTTTGAGTTTGTGGGGATTTTGTGCCATGGCTGACTTGACTTTCCTCACTCTTGCTTCCATGGGTTATGTGCTTGAATTTACATTTTACTCCTCCATCTCACACTTTTGTTCTGACTTTCCCAATGTCCTCGTTTTGTTCTCTCTTCAGTGTGTTAACTGCGAAATATTGTTTTATCTTGGATTGTATCTCTCAGTTTCTTTTAGTCCCCTAATTGACCCATAATCCCACTTTAATTAAGATCTGGGATTTAGTGGCAGCCTCAGTGCACTTTTGTATCCAAACTCTAAGCTGATATGAAACCAGACCCTGAGGACGGTTCTGGTGTGAGAAGACATTTTAATGTTGACTATATAATAATGCAATTATTTGGACAAAAAGCTTAGATCATAGTTGAAAACTCACATGCTCTATGGTGTTGTGTTCAAGGTGACATGAATGATTTATGAATCACACCGATGAACAGAAATGTTAAAAGGAATTTCATGGTGCAACCGAATAAAATCATAAATCTGGAGGTCTGTTTTGATCTACTCTGTTCTCCCCAAGCGCCACGTGCTTAGAATAGCTAATGTTGGTTGTTCTGATGGTAGCCTGTAGGGGGCACTAGAGTGTTTTTGTAATGAGGCTAATGCTGTTTGCTGTAGTTCAGTTGCTTAGCCAATATATTAAGACAAGGAGAGGGAGAATGGGAGAGAGAGGGAGTAAATAAATGGAACTGCCCCGTTGCTCCAAGCCAAACATCAAAGTAATCAAGGAAAACAAGCTTTTTTTTTTTTAATGGGATGGATCCAATTAGAATATTACTGCTCCATCGGATCCCTCGACTACTGTAGCAGAGAGATGGTTGCTCCTCGCTGGCCTCCTCCATTAATGCTAATAACCACTTCTTCTTGTGCACAGCATACTGTACATGTGATAGACAGAAGACTTCAATTTTAGCCAATTTGTTAAGTCAGAACCCACTTTTACTGTGTACTGCAATGATCAATCCCATTCAGACTGAAGAATCTTAAATTGCAAATAACCCATTAGAGATATGCATTAGACATTGGTATGTCATTAATATTTGGTCTGTTTGTTATCATGTCATCCTATCATGTTTAATTTGCCCTCAGGTTAAATTCAATTCAATCTATGGTGGTTATGAGACTCAAAGACGTCACACGTAGCAGCAGGGAATGATTCAGCCTTTTTCAGGCATGCTACTTATACTCTCACTCCTTCATTACTGCATTTACTCACTCTTACTCATTTATTTGTTCTTTATTGTCTCATTCTCATTCTATTTCTCTCTTTCTTTTCTCATAGGTATGTGGTGAATGTCACAGTATAACTCGAATGATCCCAGTTGGACTCTACAGTATTCAGGAAGCCAAAGATACTTGCTTTATTTCTGATTCACAGCTGTTAGTTTTTATAATTTGTCTTTCTTCTTTTGTATTTGGAGAAAATTAAGTATTACCTGAGAAATTGAACCCCTCTAAACTGAACAGTCAGTCAGACAAATAGGTGATCTAGAGTATTTAAGATCTCTGAGGAAATGAATTTGTCATGGAGAAAAGTGAGTGCATGATTCAGCTGAGGCCATTTGTATATACCAGCAGGGATCATTACTTATCTTAATGGTTACTGGCTCTGAAGAATACTGCTTTCTGAAGAATTGTCACACACTCACACTCATCGTTTGATAAATTTTCTGTCTTCTGCCATAGCCCTTCATGCAATGTCGCGTGTTTGACTATATGTGATGAATGTGTGTCAGTACCTCCTGGATTTCAACACCCACTAAAATACTCAGGAACTCTGCTGCAATAAATTATTAACAAAAACAGACATGTTGTAGCCTGTTAAAACAAATAAATGTCTACTACCGAATCTGTGAGAAAATCATAATGTGAGGTCTTTTCTGTGCAAAACTGGAAGGTTAAATTTCCAAATGGTGTAACCTGGCAACAGAGTGCCTCTATCGGACTGAATTATGGGCCATTTGATTGCGTCTCATCATCACACTCTTTTCTGCCCTGTTTTAATTCAGCATCTGCCATTTTACTATAATTTCCTGAATCACCACTATTGACCCATTTAGGACCTGGATAGCAGACTAATGGCGCTTTTCCACTACACAGTACCAGCTTGACTCGATCCGCCTCAGCTAGCCTTTGTTTGGTTTTCCGCTGTATAAAAGTTGTAGCCTGTACCTGTACCTGCTTTCGGGTACTTTTTTTTGTATCACCCGCGGCGAGGTTCTGAGGGAGCTAAGGCGAGCTGAGCCGATACTAAAATGTGACGTGAAAACAATGCCGACTGCTGATTGGTCAGAGAGAATCGTCACCATTCACTGCGTCATCATTGCATGCGCCAGATGAAGTATCCAAAAAAAAACCCCCGCCATTTTTAAATAGTTTGGCCAGAGATAGTTACTAAACTTACTACTAGCCTATTATTATGGCAACTCAGAAGAATACGTCGTGGTCAAACGAGGAGGTGCAGACTTTCCTTTATTTGGTTGCCGAAGAGAGCATCCACATACATTTACATACATTTCTTACCATACAAGCACACCCAGTTTATTTACTAAATAAGCTATTCACCATCATGTTATACCTTTAAATGTGTTATATAACTATAAATGTTCTTAGAAAAGCTATTCACAATTGAAACAGTTCTCAAGTCATAGTGATAACTATGTCTGCAAAACCTGCAACAGAGAACATTTGTCATAACTACTGCTGAAGGTGATTCAGATCACAGGGGTCTTTCAAACATTGTGTCTGACACTGGGGAAATTACACCTCTTTCATCATCACTTTGAGAACTCTTCACAGCTGAGAAGGTGGGCTGATGTGACTTAACATAATTTGAATAATGCCATTCATAGAAATACTAAGATTGATGAATTATTAATAAGGTCTGGTACAACAGCATATCCAAGCACTGTCTTTCTTTTGTGTCTGTTCTATTTCTTCTTTTTTCCTGTTTCTTTTTGTTTTTCTGTTTTTCTCTTTGAATACCAATCAGTACTGATATTACTTATTTTATTCACATTAACTTAAAACAATTGATACAACATTCCTTTTCAGATTTTTTCAGTATTGAGATTAGTTGATATTCAGGAAAGTTTTAGATTGAAGTTTTTAGAAGACTAAATCAATAATTTAAGCTTTGTAAAAGCGATTCACTGGGTTGCATTTTTTTTTTTTTTTTTGCATGTGATCTATGTTGTTAATAATTTATTCAGTCATGAAGGGTACTATCTGTTAAAGTAAAAACAAGATATGGCTCTGCGAATGTGATCGAAGAATTCATATTTTGCTTGTAGGAACATCAGTATATTTCTGACTCGGTAGCAGCAGGGGTGAAACAATCTCAGCTTTCACACCGATCCCAAAATCTGCACCAAGGTGGAGGCTAAATATCCATATCAGAGGATATTTGATATGGATATTTGGCCACATTTTAATGGCCACATTTTAAAAACACCATGACATATCCCTCTCAGTTGAACTATAGGAAAAATTCTCAATGATGCACATTTGTCAACATACTACAGTATGTTTAGGCAAGAGCGGATTTAGTGATTTAGTGGTTTAGGGGCCCTATATAGGCAAAGAAAGGAGTTGGGTCTGTCCTTCTCAAATCAACTTCTCAAATTTACCAGGGTTTACTTTGTACAGCTTGCACAGAAGTGTTCTCGTTCTTTGTAGTTAATTTTGTTTTGAGACAGTGAACTGTTATGGTGGTTGGTTCAGGCCTGGTTGTCTTCAGTGGTCCCTACGGCAGCTGTCTACATTTGTCCAGTGTTAATTCTGCCCTTGTGTTCAGGATCTTGAAGAAAATGTATTATCTTGTAGAGCTATACTTATGCCACACAACTAAGCATATTTAGAAAAACACTGAATGTTGTTGGTAATGCATGACATAGGCTACAGCATTAATACCATATTGGCAGGCACGTGCAGAGGCAGGCTTTGGCCCTGCCCTTTTTCAAAATTAATCAAAAGTGCCCCTCTGAAACAAATATCAATCATAAAGTTGTAGTCAATAAAACAAAATGCAATTGATTATAATTAACATAACAACGTGTAGGCCTAGGGTAACGTATTAAATGGAAAAGAGGCAGCACTGTTTATTTTTTATTGTTTATTTTTGCACAGACGCATTTTCAACGCATTCTCACCCCAAGGCGTCACCTTTGACCATGCTTCAATATTTGACGTTTTAGGCGGCCTTTAGCGTCACTTACATGACTCGATCCTACGGCGTCCTCTAACTGACGCTAAAGGAACACGGTTAGGTTTAGGTATGGGGTGGGGGTAGGGTAGACGCGATCCTAGGGCGTCATCTAACTGACGCTAAAGGGCGCCTAAAGCGTCAGATATTGAAGCATGGTCAAATGCTTCCCAAGGCGTCAGTTAGGTGACGCCTTGGGGTGAGAATGGGCTAGCATTTTGGCTTGTGCCTTCTTCATTGTGCAATAACAATAAAATTACAATGTAACCAATTTTATATACCCACACCCATTGTCACACCCATATTAACACCAGCCTATATATAGGATAATGACGAGGCCAATAACATCAACAATACATAAATGAGGCTTTAATACATTTGCAACAATATTTAAAAATAATAATACAATTGTTCCAATTATAAGAAACAACTTAATGATAGTTCACCATTCATCCCAGAATTGAAGTGTCTTGCAACTGATGATTTTTCATCATTCTTTCTAATAGCACATTTATGCTCAAAAATACGGGATTTATGTTGTCACTTCTTTTGCCCACATAGAGTAACCCACAAGGGCACGTCAATAAATACACAATAAAAGTAGACACGCATGCAATTCTGCCCTTTACTTTGTGTATCTTGCCTATTTTTGGATGTGTAAATGAATTATCTGTGAGCATAAAGTTACACGCTGCACAGTTCAGATATCTAAAATTTCCATGTGGAATTTTAAAGGGAAAGGCGACTGAATGGGTGCAGGGAGGTGCGACCGCACTAACCAATTTTGAAGGTTAGGTGCTTGTTTATAGCAGCTTTGTGGCAACACTTGAAAAATGTGTCCTATCACCAGATCGCTGCTTAAGATGTGCCAATGGTGATGCATAATCTTTAAACTGTTAGAGATCTGACCATGAGTGGATACAAACGTAACTTCAGTGTTATTAAAATTGTTCTGATTTGTATGTTTGGTCATCAAGTCTACCCGTTGGGTACACCATGCAGAATTGGCTATTGTCATTTTTTGTTTTATATTTTACTGGAGGACATGGGAGCAGGGTTTTATTTTTGGGGATCCCGTCTTTAAATGAGGGGGCAACATATAACACAAAAAAATATTGTTAAAATATAAACAAGACTTTATTGATTATTCTAACACATAAAACTAATATCAAACTGTCATGATTCTGCCATCATGTCTTAGATTTTTCCTGGTCTTGTGGCAGAATCATGACAGACCCATGTTTACAAGCGCATGGCCTGTGTGGGCCATGTGCTTGTGTTGTCTCGTTACATAACCCTGCCCTCTTGTTATCCTCATCTTGTCATTATTGTCTAGTCAGTGTCACCTGTCCTCGTCATTAGTGTTCCCCATTTAATCCCCTTGTGTTTGCTGTCCTGTGTCGGTTCATTGTTTGACATGTATCAATCCGTGAGTAACCTGTTGAGAGTCTTGTCTACTAGAAGAGTTTGTTCCTGTCTAAGTTGTTAGTTTATAGTCTTAGTGTGTTCTATCCTGTCCTGTTTTGCCCCATCGTGGGTTTTGCTTTCTGTTTGGTCCTTTAATAAACCCCTTTGAGTATCAGTTGCTGTCTGCTATTGGGTTCATCAGCCATCCACATAACACAAACATAATCACATGCATATACACATTTATATGAGTTGCCAAATATAAGAGAGTGAGGAAAGAATGAGTTTTAAGAGTGAAATGGTGAAATCTCAAATTTGTATATAAGACATGACCTGAATGAACCATCAATCATTAATTTAACCCTTCTTTTGTTTCTTAGGCGGGTCATTCAATTTTATATCAATGCACCAGTTTAGTTAAGAGTCTGGGGTGCTACTTGCTTGTCCAAGCGTTGCTTTGGGGATTCCCCATTTGTCTGCATAAAAGGGTCCATTTCCCCGGTCCGTTGCTTGGCTGGCGGTCTTCTCGTGCCTGGATTGATCTTGGGACGGCCAATCACGTGGTGGGTTGGCGGATGAATGAAAGTCCTTTGAAGTTCAAAGCACTTCGAAACATGTTACCTAAATTTTGCAGCAAAATTTTACTTAGAACCGAGACTCTCAATGGAAAAGAAAACAAAAAACAAAAAAACAAAACAAAGGATATACCTGCAAGCAGCAATAATCGGGGCCAAGCGCAAAGAAGGCATGCATGTGTCAAACCAACTGCAGCAAGGAGCATTTGAAGACATTTAAAGATGAATTAAGGCATAATGGCTGAAAAATCACATACATTAACTAAAAATGTGATTAAATGGATTATCACTTTCAACCAATAGGTGGCATAGCAGGGCTCAACATAAAAAAAAATCCCCACTGGCCCCCGGGGCCAGTAGATCAGAGTTTTGCTGGCCCCTTCTATATTTTGACTGGCCCTGAAAGAAATACAAGGAAAAGCACTTTTCCATTAAACTGTATTTATTGTATATATTAGGATTAATCAAAACAGTGAAGGAAGTTTAGGAATTAAGAGAGAGACCCTGGAGACATGCAAAAATAACCTAATTTCAGCGTCCAGTAGATTATTTGTCAATACCTGCTCTCTCCTCATCTCGATCACTCACTCTCTGTCTTTTTCCCTCAGTCTCCTCATCTTACTTATTAAAGCTAAAGTTATTCATTCAAGAGCAGTGAGTGATTTTCTTTTTGCCTTTAGTTGTTTGATTCGCAGTAATGTCGCAATCGTCCAGTAGTGTGTACCCTTCTCCAATCGTCCGCATATTAGACAGCTTCCCCTTTAAGAACTAGTGCAGATGTAAGTCTACTGATGCACCATTATTTTCTCCCAACTATTTCCATAACTGCGTCCATTTTAGACATAAACTGTTTAAGTGAATCTCCAAGCCAGTCATTTTGACACATTGTTGTGTACATTTGATCGCTTAGACGCTCACATGAAGCCCAAAGTATATACTTATCTCGTTGCGGTCTGTTCCGCAGCGCGCGCCGCATCGGGAACAGCATCTGTTGCGCTTTTTGTGCTTTTAATAGCTCTTTTTATTATTAAACGCGTCCCGCAATTTAGCAACAGAAGTGACTGCATTTTACAACAATCACCGATCGTGCTGATTCTGTATTAAAGTTTGAGTTAAGGAGAAATGACAGCGTGCTACTGTACTGCTGTGATGGGAAGGACGTTGCGCTAGACAGAATGCAGTTGTACCTCAAATATATTCTATAATCTTTGGAAGCTGAAATCTAAAATAAAATCATATAATTATTATATCACAGATCTAAAGTGTAACCATAACTTGAATGTTTAGTTCTGTCCTCCGTCAGGTGTTGTGCGCGCTGTGGCGCCGCGTGAGATCTCTCTCTCTCTCTCTCTCTCTCTCTCTCTCCCTCTTCCTCTTCTTCTTCTGGACTGCGCGAATAGCAAAATGCATCACAGACAAATGGTTTAATTGTATTAAATAGGCCTGGCTGGCGACTCAGCGAGATGGTTCATTTTTTTATAGCAATAATAAATGATAGCCTACAGGTATTTCTCCAGCGACAGCAATAACGTCCGCGCTCATCGATACAGCGGTCTTTCAAAATTCAGTCCCGTTTAATACCGAGCACCCATCCATCCCTACCAGGTGTACTGTGTTTTCCATGACTCTAGTAATGTCCAGTAGTTCTTTGGCAGTCTCGTAGTTCTTTGGCATTTTAACATTCACACTCTTCGCGCCACACTGTGTGACGTTTGCTGTTTGTTTTGCTGATCGCCAGTTACTGGCCCGCGCGGGCAAGTGACTGGCCAATCAACTAGCCCGACATACTCTTTTACTGGCCCCGGGCCATCGGGCCATTGCTTATGTCGAGCCCTGGGCATAGTTACAAAATCAATGTGATGTGTTCAGAGTTTGGTGACGATGAAAAACCTTTAGACCAGTGACATTAAAATACACAGATTTATTCAAAAGTTATAAGCATTATTAGAAATTTTGTTATAACTTTAAGGATACAGTGACAGGTGTGTTTATGGATCAGTGTTTGGTGTAAGCAATCAGTACTGTGAATGACATGACGAATAAAATCTTAATAATTGGCTGCGGGCGGAGTTTCCGCTGAACTAGTTCTAAATCTCGCATGTAAAGCTCACTCTGGGGAGGAACTAAGCTAATAGGGCAGATTTTGTGCCAGTCGTGGAACGGACCTGTTCCAATGTGACATCACATTGGAGTACATTCCTGAATGGCTCATATTGAGGTGGCCCAGTACGCAGATTGTGTCAGGAAGGGTATCCGAGCAAAAACCTGTGCCAAATTGTGTGTGTGAAATGGACCCTGCTAATGAGTGTGAATAATGCTAAGAAAGAGATTGAACAATAATTTGAGAAATGTCTCTTTTGTATGTAATGTGGTAAAAACTGTTTTTATGCCACAGAAGAAAGAACCTCATACAGGGCTGGTGAGTAAATGATGAAAGAAATTGTTGTTATTTTGAGGTGAATTATTGCTTGAAATATAATCCTGGATGTTGATTATTTTTTTATTGCACTTTATTAAATTTTGAAATTCACTTGTAGGTCATAAAAAGGTATTATTATGTTGTTGTTTTTTTGTTTGTTTTTGCTGAGTTTCTAATGAAATAGAAAAGAATTTTTGCCATTTATCGATATTTTGGCCATAACATGAAAGTGATTTTCAACCTATCCATACTGGCCAGGATTTTTATATCAGTGCATTAACTGTATGTTAAATACAAGTAGTTTATGAATAACACCTCCACCATATCAACTTGATACAGAAATATAATGCAAAAAATATAAGCATACACAATTGTCCAATATTGACTTTTACTGATAAATACTGTAGAAAATAAATATGTATTTCGGCTAATAACTGACCTGGCAGATGGAAACCTGCGTCTATTCAGTGTTTTACTTATGTTTGAGTCTTATTTATTTTAGGGGGGTGGTGATTAGCTCTTCGGTCTCATGTCTGTGTGTGTGTGGGGGAGTGTACTGTGTACCCTGTACTGTTCACTACAGTATCCTCTGAGATAACACTACCAATTAATCTGCGGTTTCCTGACATTCAGCCTTCAAAGCTGAGAGGCAGGAGCTTTTATTCCTAAACATCAAAGACTATTATTCTTTCTTTTCTCTCTTCAAATCAACATCTAGCCCCAGGATCTAGCACCATCCCCCTCTCAACCCCTCCCTTATGCTGTGAGGAGCAGGGGTTTGACTCAGATCATAACACAAGCAGCAATGGAAGCCTAAGACAACAAGAGGAGCTGTTGCTCACACAGCAGAGATGTCAAATTGTTTATTGTCTTTCCTTTAACTCTCCCTCCCTCTTCATTCTCACAGCCTTAGCAAATCTCTGGTTATTGCTCAAAAGCTGGTTATTGTGAAACAGCACAGCAGTATATATATATATATATATATATATATATATATATATATATATATATATATATATATATATATATATGTGTGTGTGTGTGTGTTTCTGCTGCTGATTCACAATAATATAAAACAAAAACAAACGAAAACACCACAGTTCGCTCTCTTTCTGGATATGGAGGATATGCAGGCTGTGTGTGCTATGAGATTTAAAAATGTATGATCCACATGCACAATTGGGAAACATATTTTAAATATAAGAGCTCCTGATCCCAACTGAGATGGAGAGCTGTGTCTACTCTATGAAAGAGAGAGAAATGTGTAATAAAATGGGCAAGAAGAACACATTTTCCCAGAGCACCGAAAGCAATATTTCTTTCACATTATTGATTACATGAACACGACACATTATAAGAGCCTTCAAATTCCACCCTCCAAAGCGGTCTTGCTCTCTGGACTTACTTATTTCCATTACTAAATATTCATATTACAAATCCTCCATATTCACCTTTTTGATTTTCTACTCATTTAATTTTTGTCAAAAACAGAAGTAAAAGAAAAAAAGCAATATAGAACTAAAAAAGCAATAAAGAACTATTTCTAGCAATAGTTCATAGATCTAACTAGCAAAACACAGATCTAACATTTTCTGCCGTATTAGTGTAATAGAAGACTTGTGACCCTGTCTCAATCTCCCAAAATCTCGAAATCACTGCAAAACTGGCCCAGCATCAAAGCATATAAATATTCTCCCTGTGTTTTTGTTTGATCTAAGGCTGAATCGGGTTGCAGGTGTTTAAGGCTTGCTTGGCTTAATAAAGCGTCGTACAGACAGAATTAGAGATGTTACAGGGTTTGTGTTGTAGCTGGACTACAAGATCATGTCGATACACCATTTTTCATTGGTTTGGTTCTAAACCTCATCTTCACATTTTAAGCTGAGCTGGCAGGCTTATCAAAGGCAAGCTACGGGGTTGGTACAGTAGGGGAAGTCAATAGAACAACAGCTTAACTTGCTCTTGTTGGAGTTACACTGAACTCTGTTTCCTGTTTGGCTCCTGGAATTTTTGGAAGTTTATTTCAGACACTTGATAGAGTGCAGACCAATATACTGATACACTGATCAGAGGGTTGATACTGACACAACTGGCAGACGTTGACTGATTGCTTGTGTCAAAGGCGCAATATGTAAGATTTTTTGTATTCAAAATATCCAAAAACCACTAAAACTACATGCATTTACATTATTCCAAATGCTTCCAACAATATTTAAATCCAGAGAAATTAGCTATTTTAACCAGTGTAATGCCCCATCTCATTGCTTCAGCTGTCAGTGACATCATATCCGCTCTACCCTTGATTTCCATGTCTCATAACAAGTGTCTCATAACAGCCACCAAGCGAACGCACAGAGTAACTGTCACATGGGTGGTTGCTGGCAAACAGGCAAGGAAGACAAAAATAAAGTAAAGTTTATTAAAGGGTTCATATAATGCCATTTTCATACATTTCATTTCATGATTTTTTTTTTTTTGTATTCATGATATAAAGGTTAATAAAAGTTTACACTCACTTCCTCTGGAGGTGCAACAGGAACACAAATAGTTGGTACCAATTCTTTTTTCAGGAGCAGCTTCTTAGCATGAACATTCATGAATGAATGTTACAGAAGTGCAAAACTTACCCCATATGCTGGGTTAATTGTAACAGACAGAGGGGTTAGTTGTAACACTTGTGTGTAACACACATAATTCAGTACTGTTATATTTGTATAGTTTGATATTGTTTGTGCATCTGTAGACAGATATCCATACATCCATCCCTCATCCACTCATCCTTCTATTGTGGATCAATATCATGGATAGAAACATAGAAAAGGGCTGCACAGTTTTGCAATAAATAATAATAAATACAATTATAAAATATTGTAATTGCAATTGAATTAGATTTGTGTGTGGCAGCTGCATGTACAATTATTATTATCAATAAAAATAACAACAGTAATAATAATACAAATGAGCTTAAAATAAAAATTTAAAGGGTTTATTGCATTAAAAACAGGCCATATTTTTAATAAATAAACAAGTGATCATTCATAGTACACTAAATTTTAAACATTTTAAATTCCAACATTGTTTGTGAAAGTCCAACAAAGTTAAATGTATACTCAAACCTGAAAAGTTGTGTGGCTCCGTTTTCATTTGATTATCATTGTACACTTGGTAGCTTGTTTGTAACACTGTGTTACAACTAACCCTGCTGTGTATTACATATTTTAAGCCTAGCTAACAGTCGCTAGGAATTGCTAACATGTTTCAAAATGGTGCTATGTTTGAGCCAACAAGACAGTGATTAAGGCAATATAAAGTTAGATTTGGAAACGTTTACAACTTTCAAAAAAGACAAAACGAAAGAGACGATGGTTCTAACGAGAGACGATGGTGCTTATTTTACACTGCTTTTCCGTATACAACTTTCAAAAAGACAAAACGAAAGAGTGACGATGGTGCTAACGTTAAAACTAGTAGTAAAAATATATAAGAAAACAATATTTTACCTCAAGCTCTCTTTGGAGGATTGACAGCCCATACTGTCCTCTTCAAGCAGGGTTCTCAAGTCTCACGCAATGGCCGTGAGACACACGCAACCAGTTCACACACTCACACGCCAAACCGTGTATTTCTCACGCTGAAAAGGCAATGCCAAGCAATCCAGGAACTCACTCGCTACGAGTTTAGCCTTCACGTGTGCCGTTCAACACGGCATGCAATGACTGGTCAGGAAGTAACGTGTAGTCTGACAAGTGTCTTGTCCACGACACGACAAGATTTTAGGAGCCAAAATCGCGTAATCTGACACAGTAACTATCGTAACAGACAAAAAAAAAATCGTGTAATCTGAACCAGGCATTAGGCTGGCCACAATAAAAGGCAACTATAAAATGTGCAGACCCTTAATCTACATGCTCGTCTGCAAATACGAGATCCGAGCCACTAGACTCGTAGTAATCAAAGATCTTGTAAGGAACTTGGCTATAGGAAATATTTAATAAGTTGTTATGATTAATTATGAATTTGGTCAGTTAATTGGATTAACTTGACATGGCTAAACTGATATTAATCAGTTTGTCCAACAAGCTCTTTTGATTATTAATTTATTCTAAGAAAAAGGTATGGCCACAGAAGAATAATGATTTCTTAGCATTTACAGGGCTTTGAGCATGTAGCAAGATCAAGATTGTAAAAGAGACTTTGTTTGCAAGCAATCAGAACCAAATACATAAAGTGCACAAGTTTTATTAGCTAAATCATGAACATGAATAAACAAAACAAACATACATACCTGTAAATACATGTGTAGGAAAAAGGAGTGTGAGATGGAATGATGTAACAATGGAGAAGATCCATATAACTATGAGAAGAACCGACAGCATTTCAGTTTCACATTGAATTGAATATACTTGCAAATTGAAGTCATTGAGGGTTCCGACAGTGGCAAGTGGAAGTTGTTTGTAAGTTATCTTTCTCCATGAGCACATGGCTAGGTCAAGGCCTGTGGCCCTGCCGAGCACCCAGGATTATATTATATTACATTATATTATATTATATTATATTTCTAATCATTGAAATTTGCAATTGGAACTATTCTATTTTGAACATCTCCCTATCTATTCCACATTTAGTATTCCAGTCTTAGTATTCTACAGTTCCAATAACCCCTTCATAAGCCTCAAAGGGCAAAAACTCCAGCACTATATGTTCTGATTAAATCTGATGACAAACTACTCTAAGTCATATTGAAGACTAGTGGATGTTTGACATTTTTGGCTAAGGTCAAGCTTTGCTCTTTCTCTCTTATAACACAGAGATTCTTTCTTGTTAGGCAAATTGTTCTGTGCCCAGGTTTCTGCCCGCTAATGGTGGGGGTCACCCAAAGAACATCACGTTGTACTCTGTGTGAATACAAATGCACATCTAGTGTGCTCTTAAAGGGGCAGGGCGCTTATTCTGTGGCAGTGGGGCTAATTAAAGGAATGGCCCTTAACCTAACCAGCACTGAAATTTGATTATAAACACACATACATACACTCAAAAGAATGTAGGCACTGTTTTTTTTATTTGTGTCCATTGTAAACCTGAATTGTGATGCTAAGCATGAGACTGTTTATATATGTGCGCGCGCGTGTGTGTGTGCGTGTGTGTGTGCGTGTGTGTGTGTGTGTGAGTGAGTGGTGGGAGTTGTCTGTGAAGACAGATGACGAGATTGTGGTATCACTGTTCTTTTGTATCATCTCTCCAGGGCATTTACAGCCCCTCGTAGCCTGTCTAAACCTGTTTATTAAACTAATAATATACACAAATCATAACGACGATTGAATTAAAGTGTATGTGTTAGCTATGACACAGGTGCATTTGATACATGTGAATGGATAAATACACACAACAGTTTATTTGAGCAATATAATGCAACATATTTGACCATTCTCATCTTCGAACACATTAATTGTACTTTACTACTGAAGTATCTTCTTTCTATTCTAATGTAGCCCCAGGCTGTTGTACATAAACTCTATAACATTTTGTGAGAGCTGAAAGTAGCACTGTGAATGGGATTGCTGAAGGTTTGTGTATGGAAGGTTTGCCAATGATAACCTTGTAGTTTATAAAGAACAATTAGTCTCTTTTGACTTAATGACTTGACTTGATGCAAATAGAAGGAGGCACAGAAGGATGCACAGAAAAAAGAAAGGTGCACTACACCTTGATAGTGAAGAAAAGACGGGGAAAAGACAAAAGACATTTAAATGCCTGACTATTACCATGACTACAAACTCATGTTTCATGCAGTTTTTTTTTTCCAGTCAGTCATTAAACAAATGTCATTAACTCATATGTCATTTCAAGCCTTAATTTAATTTTATGCAGTTGTTAAAATCTATGAGGAGTCATTTTCCAAAACACTATAAATCCATTTCAATAGTTTTCAAGAAAATTACATTTTTTTACCAAGGCCCACACATTTTTTGAATATTCAAATTATCCTGTTAAAATGTTTTATTGGTTGAGTCTGAACATGTTGAACAGTGACTATTTAATTAAACAACAATATTGCTTATGAGAACATGCAACATATAATCAGGGACTTATACTATATATTAATATAAATTAAATTTAGTAACACAACCTGAAAAATGTAATGATTGTAATGTTATGTAAAGTTATTTACTAGTACATTCAGAGTCATTTTTAGTAAAGTGTCAAACCTGTAACAAGTAGTACCAATTTGTCCACTACATATGCATGAAAAAACTAATTATTAAAAATGATCAATAATGGTAACGATATTCAAAAGTAGGGATGGGCACCCCTCCACCGCATGCACACACACATGCATGTATAGGCTACGTAGCATGTGAGCAAAGTAGAGCGGCGTGACGCTTAAATAAAAGTTAAAAAAAAAAAAAACAGGTTTCACATTTATGTTTAATAATATGGTAACACTTTACAATAAGGTTAATTAGTTAACTACATTAGTTAACATGTACTAAGAATGAACAATACTTATTCAGCATTTATTAATCTTAGTTAATATTAATTCCAACATTTACTAATACATTATTAAAATCAAAGGTTGTATTAGTTAACATTAGTTAATGCACTGTGAACTAACATGAATGCACAATGAACAGCTGTATTTATATTAACTAACATTAACAAAGAAGATTAATAAACACTGTAACTAATGCATTGCTCATAGTTAGTTCATGTTAGTTAATGCATTTACTAATGTTAACTAATGAACCTTATTGTAAAGTGTTACCAATAATATTATGTTACTTTTTTATTATTTCATTAATGTTGAGTAGGCTATATGAAAAGGGAACCGCATGAGAAGAGTAAGATAGGATCAAAAGCTGCCCAATATCGGTAGGTCAGACATGATTTTGACCACTTATTAAGTTTTGTTTTGTAGAAAGCCTGAAAAGTGAATTTCGTTTCATTTCATTTTAATAAACGTTTCATCAACAAATTGACTGGTTGACAAATTGACAAATTGAAATTTATACATTAGAAGCAAATATAGCAGACAAAATCAGGACACAGAGACATGCGTCATATAAATGAACTGAAACACAGTGATACTTGCCTCACAGACCTGAGAACTATTAGAAAGCTTTAAATGTCAACTTTTAATCAAAACAATTTAAATCAAAATAAATTGGCTACTCTCTGCGTATGTAGGCTAATTCGAAGTGTGCGTTTCTCTCTTTAGGCCTATGCGTGTTCACTGCGAAGATGGCGAGTCAGCATCAACAACTTTATCTTTGCTGCTGACACTGACAGAAAACACTAGTTTATTAATAAACAATTCAAATGTTTCATGGATAATCATTACTTTTGCCGGTTCTTTGTGGCAAGCTTTGTCACAAGCTTTGTGGTTTCCCTCCCATTTAATTAAATCAATGTGATTAGACAAATGGCTTAAATGAACTACTACTAGTCGACTAGAAAACGAGGACTCATTTTGAGGAATGAATGAACATAAACCTCTTTTCAGAGTGCCGCCATGCTGGATTGCATAGAACGCTTATCGAATTCCAGGATTTATCGCGTTTAGGCTAAAAATAGGTTTGGTGCTTATTGCAGTTTGGAACTGCATCTTGCAGTACATTTTAAACAAGGAAATATATTGATTTGGCATGAAACGTTGATGGAGCAGTGAATGGGTTCTGTACACAGCAGAATGACACGACAAACTCATTTTTTTAAATGGCGTTTTTCGCGTTTTGGAAAAGAGCTCTTAATATTGATGATGATACCTGGAAATGAACATAGCTACTTGTTAGTTGTTTTGCATTCACTCTATCATAAAATAACCAAGCACACAAATAAAGCATGATCACAATTATAATTTACAAATACAATATTTACAATTACTTTGAGTTTGTTTGGAACCATTTTGTTGGTGCAGTAAAAATAGACAAAGCAGAATCAGCTGTTGTCTCTTTGCAATGTACAGCAGTGTTTCATTCAAGAAAGATTTTTGAACAAATCAGTTTGAATGATTCAGTGACTCACTCATAAGGACATCACTTGTTTAGTTTCTGAATGATTCAGTGTATTTGAAAGATCGATCACATAAATTATTCAGTGACTCACTTATAAGGACAATCAATTTCGCCACCTGTTGGTGTGTCAAAAAAACGAAAAAACAAAAAACATACTAATATTGACAGATAATGAGAATCTCCTGTCAAAGGTCAAGCGTAAAAGGCTTTACATTTATACCTCACCTTCAGTTTTCATTTTGAAGACAGCAGAACTTATGGTATTAGGGAAGACCATCAAATGTTTACCTCTTAGGAACACAAACCCTTAATCAGACAAGCATACCCGCAGGCTGTTTCAACCTGGTTCCCTCTATCAGAGAGCTGTATCCTATACAAGACATAATATGATGAAATGTGTTTAATATTGTTTGTACACATCTCAAAGATGGCAAGGGGACTTTCCACTGCGGCTGTATCCAGAAGAATTCACGGCTCAGCTTCTACTGACAGTAATATTAAGTGCGGCAGCTGTGGCAATATGGAATATAAATGAGCTTATTTTACACTGCAGAGTCGTAGAAAGCGACGCACAGACTTCTTACTCTGCAATAAATCATTCGTATTCAGACAGCTGTGTGCTCTTAGGGCATTGTTTAATACTATCTGCATTGGTGGAAGGAGAGTAAATTGGTTTACATAGCACAAAAAATGTGCTGTAAGATGAACACAGTGACTTGATGGAGAGAAATGCAATACATTTGACTTATACATTTCACTTATACATTAACAATAATGAACCTGAGAATCGGGAAAACCTGTGTTCTGACAAGGGACTTATGATAAAGAAAATGGAGAGAGAGAGAGAGAGAGAGAGAGAGAGAGAGAGAGAGAGAGAGAGAGAGAGAGAGAGAGAGAGTTAAAAGAAGAGAAAGATGAGGGGGTTGGTGAGAGTGAGTGAGGGGGGTTAGAAAAGAATGGAAAAAAAGGGGTGTAATGAAAGAGGGGTGAAATCCCAGGCAAGCAGTAAATGGTCAAGTGTGATTTTTTTTTTTCTGGAATGGCATTCTGGTCCCTTCTTGGTACCTCAATAAAATAACACTGAAATACAATCTACATGCCAGAGGTTCTTTGAGCTACGAGAGTATAATTCCTTTAAGCAATAGAAGGCAGTGGATAAAAAGTCAATTTTGGGGAGCTTTTCTTTCCTCTATGAATATTGCTGTTGCATGAAGAGGAATAATGAAACCGTTATGACTCTCTCCATTTATAGTTGCATGCTTATAGGTGTAGATTATTTGTGATAGTAACATAAATTTATAATTCATATTTGTTCAGTTTTCAATTCATTGTTCGTAATACATTAATGTTAATTCACACAACTTGAAATGTTAAACATGACTTTATTAATACATGCTGTAAAATTATTTTTGTCAGGACCACTTGTCAAATACGACTGACAATTAGCCTACAGTTTGGATTGGCAGTATGGTTTCGTCCTGGGCGAGAACTCCCTCCGCATCCATGTAGCCTAGCATGGATAAGAGCAGGGAGAGCGGCAATAAGCCCCCTTAGGGTGAACAAAGCAGAACCAACATGAATGTACTGTATGCAGATATCATTAATTCAAGATATTAAAGTACAACATAATTTGAGAATTTATTCTGATTCAAGGGGAATCAGAATACCAAATCCTGACTGGGCGAGAGGAGGAGCTGGGGATGGAGGAGGGTGATTAGCTCCTGAGAAACGCAATAGCTGCTGATGATACTGAAGGAGCTTATATGTATACAATGATAGGCGTTGTATTTCCATAGGTAGACGTGGATCAGATGAGAGTCCCCTGATGCAAGCTTGACCAACATGACCTGCCAGAACTGGCGCTTGATTTACTTGATTTACTTGAACTTGATTTATTGTTAGTTCACAAAACCCAATGCATAGTGTAGACAAATTGAACCTGGTTGTAAAGTGTTACCAGATTTGTTTTTTGGTAATGTGCCTGTAACTCAGCTGGTAGTGCATTGAATTTGATTCCCAAAGAATGCCTTGCGTGGCACTTTAGAATGCATTCATTTATAAGTAACAGTTCACCCAAAACTAAACATTCTATCACCATTTACATAGTTGCATACATATTTTACAAATTTACCCTCATGTTGTTCCAAACGTCTCGGGTTATGACTGTAACCCTCATTCCCTAAGAAGGGGTTCAAGGATCTTGTTCCCTGAGAAGAATTGACACTTGACTCCGTCCGAATTGACACTTTGGGGAATGTCTTCAGCGTGACCCGTCTGAAGCCTGTATGGAACTAGTCCATACATGGAACAATCTTGATTGGTGTTGCGTTATGATGTCTTCCATGACGTCGCATGTGACGGTGAAGCGGAAGCTATAAAAGGACACCGGAACATAACAGCATCAGCTTTCAGTTAGTTGAAGCAAGCCGTTCTCAAGAGCGCGAAAAGTGTGGCCGAGGGACATAGCGTCTCATTCCCTTCACAGTCGTAACCCTAGACGTTCACTTTCAAAGGGAACTCATGCTGCGTCAAGAATCTACACTTTGGGGAACGAGATGTCCATTGAGCCACACTGGGAGAATACGCCCTGTTATGAAGCAATCTGGCATACTCAAGACGAGAGAACTTGTGACCATGACGTAGAGGGCAGATCCAAACTGTAATGTCTTATAAATGTGTGAGGGGAGGCCCAGCCTTGAGAGAGTTGAGAGTTGACTGTATTTGACAGGTTTTAAACATGAAAGGTGGGATGTATGCGCAAAGACTTGGGAAGTAGGAGACGGTAGGAAACTGGGTTTGCTTTCCTTAAAACCTTGAAGGGTCTTATGAATCTGGGAGCCAATTTACGTGCTTCAACTTTAAGGGGAAGGTTCTTGCTAGACAGCCAGACTTTATGCCCTGGACGAAAAGATGGTGCTGGTTTGCGGCGACGATCGGCCCGTTGCTGTTGTAGCTGTGAATTCTTCAGAAGTGCGGCTCTGGCCTTACTCCACACCCTGTGGCACCGTTGAACCAAATGTTGGGCAGCCGGAACTCCCACCTCAGCCTCCTGCTCAGAAAGCAAAGGAGGTTGATAGCCAAAGTGACATTCAAAAGGTGACATACCTGTTGAGGAATGAAGAGTATTATGGGCAAATTCTGCCCATATCAATTGTTTGCTCCCCGACGTTGGGTTGGAGGAAGCTAGACATCTCAAGGTTGTCTCAATATCTTGGTTATTTCTTTCAGTCTGTCCATTAGACTCGGGATGAAATCCAGATGACAGACTGGCTGAAGCTCCAATGAGCTGGCAGAAGTCCTTCCAGAACCTGGATGCAAACTGAGGGCCACGGTCTGAAGCAACATCTTGGGGAAAGCCATGCAACCTAAAAACATGCTGCCATACAATCTCAGCAGTCTGTGGAGCCAAAGATAGTTTTGGCAATGCTACAAGGTGGCAAGCTTTTGAAAATCTATCCACAACTACCAAATTCACTTTGTTACCTTGGGAGAGTGGTAGACCCGTTACAAAGTCCATAGAAATATGTGACCAAGGACGAGCAGGAACAGGGAGGAGTAGCAGAAGACCTTGTGGACGAGACCTGGAATCCTTATGCTGGGCACAAATGGGGCAGGCAGCAACAAAGGATTTAACGTCATCAGCGATCCTTGGTCACCAGAAGCATCTGCAAATGAACTCAAGACTCCTATTGACTCCTGGGTGGCATGTGATTGATGAAGATGTCCCCACTGCAAAACATCAGTGCGCACACTCTTAGGTACAAAAAGACGACCAGGTGGTCCATTACTGTGATTTTCTAACCCTGGTCTCTATTCCCCATCTAACTGGAGCCAGAATCTTGGTTGTGGGGATGATCATCACTGGGGTTGACACCATGTTGGGTGGGTCAAATTGCCTGGAGAGAGCATCAGGCTTTTGATTCTTAAATCCTGCTCGATAGGAGAGAACAAAGTTAAAGCGATTAAAGAATAGAGGCCATCGGGCCTGGCGAGAGTAATCTTATTGAAACTCCTGTAATAAATACAGGGTCGGAGCCCCCCATCCTTCTTAGCGACAAAGAAGAATCCAGCTCCTGCTGGTGAAGTCGAGGGACGTATGAAACCAGGGGGCAGGGAGAAGGCCGCCTTCTTGCTGAACACGTCTAAAAGGTCTGCATAATCAGGAGGAACACTGGATAATTCTGGAGGTGTCCCAGATAACTGCAGATTAGTCCTTAACAGCCCATGGGTAGCCTGGCTTAAGTCGGGAGAGACAAGTTCAAGAGATGAAGTAGAGAGACACAAGTTTTCACAATTAGGCCCCATTTGACAATGTTTCCAGAGGACCAGTCGATATGGGGGTTATGGAGAACCAGCCAAGGAAAACCAAGGATTAAAGGAAATTCTGATGACTTTAATAAAACTGTATAGTTTCTTGGTGACCCCCAACCCAGAGATGTACAGGAATAGTGCTTAGACTTACCCGACCAGAACCAAGGGGTCTTCCATCCAATGCTGTGACGGTCAGTGGGTCATCTAGGTTGGTCAGTGACACCTGAAGATGTTTGGCAATTTCCAAATCCATAAAGTTTCCAGCAGCCCTGGAATCCACGAAGGCCTTTAGGGAATGTGACTGATCATTCCATAAAAGGTGTGTAGTTAAGAGAACCCCAGAAAATACTGAGTTGGGAGGGGTAGTCTCTCTCATCACAGTCCTGCCTTTACTGGACGAGAGTTGGCTTTTCCCGAAAGGATTGGGCAGGAAACTCGAAAGTGGCCAGGTTCACCACAATACAGGCAGCATTTATCCTTGAATCTGCGGTTTCGCTCTGACATGGAGAGCCGTGATCGGCCCAGCTGCATGGGCTCCTCGGTGCAGGTTACAGATGAAACGGGGTGATCAGGAGGCAAGGGCAGAACTGCAAGATGTTGAAGGGGAACATATCTAGAAGACTCTGTGCGCTCCCTACGCCTCTCTCGAAGACGATTATCTAAATGAATAGCCATATCAATCAAGGAATCTAGGTCTGTTGCTGGGTCTCGGGCCGTCTCCTTGGTAGCACGGAGAAAGATGGCTTGCCGCATCTCCTGAATATCGTCGAGGGTGACCTCCCACTGTCGCCCGCCTCTTTTAACAGGGCGGCCTGGTATGCCTGCAGGAGCCCCATTGTTTGCAGGCATGCACCAGCCCGACCCGCCACCATATATGCTTTCCCAACCAAGGCCTATTTTGTACAGCAGGGCTTGGAGTGAAGCGCCGGGCTTGGAGTGAAGCGCCGGAGCTCTCAGGGACGATGTCGCCTCGAGAGATAAGAGATAAGATGCAAATGTCTCTTCAGCCCGTGACATCATCCCATAGCCCACCTCTCTCGACCCCATATGATATTTAATTGGGCCACAGCCCTAGTCTCAACCTCCAGCAGTTCCTCAGATGCAGGAGAATGTAGTGGCTGATCTTCACATTCTCCTGGATGGATGCTCAAAATATCCACCTCCTCGGACGCAGAAAGTTCAAGCATCTGGTCCTCTTCACGGGCGAAAGAAGCCACTGGGCGGGCTCCCGAGCTGTGAGCAGGACCATGGGAACTAGCTGATGAATGTTGGGATAGGACCGTAGCCATCTCAACATCCCCAACCAGATCCCTTCACGATCCCCAACAATGCAGGCGCCGAGCTGCCTCGACAGATGAGCCCTCAGTTGAGCCCTCGAGCGTTGCCTGTGGATGCTCCATTCCCAGACAAACAACACAGAGTGTGTGTCACCCTCGCTCAAAAAGCGCGGACAAGGGGACACACAATGTCTCAACTGCTTCTCTGCCATCTGTTCAATATATACTGTATACGTACAAATAATACCAAATAAGACACACAGCCTCATAGAACGCTTGCTGAAGAACAGAAAGCTGACGCTGTTATGTTCCGGTGTCCATTTATAGCTTCACCATCTTATGCAAGGTCACAGGTGACGTCATCACGCAACACCAATCAAGATTGGTCTAGTTCCATTCAGGCTTCAGACGCTGAAGGCGTTCCCCAAAGTGTCGAAAGGAAAGGTTGGAAAGTGAATGAAACTATTGGACAAATGTTATATGCAGCTGACCAGATGCTATCATTATTTCGCTCTGTTGGTCCTGATCTCAAACACAATTAACACTACAGTACATTCAGTGTTCGGTGTGGAGTTCAGATTGTACGAAAGATAGTTAGGTTACGGAACACAATCCCTAAATTTATCTTATTAATTACTTACAAAGCACTAAATGGTTTAGCTCCGCAGTACTTGAGCAAGCTCTTAACGCATTATAGTCCTTCACGTCTATTGCAATCTCAAAATAACCTAGAATACCTAGAATATCAAAATTGACTGCTGGTGGTAGATCCTTTTCCTCTCTAGCACCAAAATTGTGAAATAGTCTTCCTACCATTATCCGGGAAGCAGACACACTCAGTCGTGCCAATCATTTTCAAGTAAGCTATATCTATTTATTAAGAGACAAATACATGGAAATATTTTTTGTAAGATTCAATGTTTTTGTAAGACTTGTAATGAAGAGTTTAAAAATAATAATGAGTCTCAAGTCTGGACTTTTTATATAATAGAATAAAACATACTGTAAATACCACTGTAACACTCACTAAAAAGAAAGAGGTGGAGAAAGAGAGAGGGGAAAAAATCACATCTCACAGAAGTGTGAGAATAAATTTGCACCATCAGATATGTGTGATATAGAAGTTGGCATAAAAGTAACTGTTTCCCTGAGGAGAGGGAGCCAATATCATTAAGATTTACACAGCAGGGTGCTCACCTCTCCTCTCCCTAAGAGAACGGTGCTGTAAATAAGATCTGTTTAAAACAGAAAAACCAAAACCACATTTAGAAGAGACAGGAGAAGGAATTCTGCAGTGGAAATGTGCTAATTTTTACAGAAGCTGTAGGGAGAATGTTAAACAGAAGTGACAAGTTAACTTATATTCAAACATAGATTATTTCATTTCTAAAGTTCTTAAAAAAAAAAAAAAAAAAAAAAGATTTTGTCATTAATTAACCCTCATGTCAATCCTGAATGACTTTTCTTCTGAAGAATACAAAGGAAAAATATTTTGAAAAATGTTGTCCAAACAATAAATGTCGACAGGCTTCAGGACAACATTAAACCACATTGCCTTTCATTGTATGGGGGGGAAAACGTTATTTTATGTTGATACAGGTTTTGAATTACATAAAGGTAAGTAAATGATAACATAATTACATTTTTGGTTGAACTATCCCTTTAACAATGTATATTATGTATAACATAATTAATGAATTTGAAGCTCAGTGGCTACTAATATTATTAAAAAATAAGATAATGGTACTGTTAAATACAAACAATGCCTTATAAAAAGAATGAGATTTGTTTCAGAAACTTTATCCTGTATCGTACGATTCACAAAGGCAATACTAATTACATCTTCATATAAGGGCAGATTTCTATGAAAGATCAATATAAAAATTGTTTAATCTCTCAAACAAAGGAAAGCGTCATTGAAGCTGGAAGCTATAACTCGTTGCAAAGAAATAAGACTGTTAATTTAGCCAGCAATAAAAAACCAAAGGGCTTAGAGAAACGGATTTTTTCCAGGACATTAATCATGAAAATTTAATGGATATCAAATATTTAATACAGTGGAATGTACAACTTGTATTACTATGGCTCTCCTCAAATCGATCATGTCGGGAAAATCCATAATTAAAATTATGCTAGCGGGAGCAAATCATTAACATTCGGCTTTTCTCTTTCCTCTAGAAGAATGAAATGTACCAGCGCCTGCTGATGTATAGCCTATTACAGAAAAGGATAAATGATTACTCTCCTTATAAAAATGACTACTTAATTATATTGGAGTTATTGAAAGTGTGTAATATATCTTGAGATACTGAGTTCAACATTTGCTATAAAAAAAAGTTAATTATGGCTGGGAGCTGGTAACAATGTTCTTACCAACCAAATTCAATTTTGTTACTGAAAGGAGTAGCCATAGCATGTCTGAAAACCCTAGTGTTTGTGTCGGTTTGCATTTTAAACGTGTGCTATATGAAAGAACATTTCTAAAGTAATTAATTTTTCAAATTATTAAAGGGCTGATCAATTAAGAACCTTTTGAAATGGTCTCACTTAAGCTTAATATAGCATGTACCTAATTCATCTCCCTGTATGCAGGTTTAGCCTCTTATAAGTGAAACATCAAAAAGTACGTTTCAGCATTTCACTGCTGTATATATTTATTACATGATGTGGGAAATAGCAGAAGAGTATGAAAGGAAAAGCAAGGTTCAGTTACCCTGGGGAGATTCTTCCATTCTCTGCGCTTATGGCCTTTAACACAAGGGGCACCAGATGTTCCAGGTGCACCCTATGAAGGTATAACCAGCTGGCATGCTTATACCAGTGTACTGCACAAAGGACCAAGGTTTATTTATAAATTGGTGGTGGTATTGGGAAAATTTAATTTTCATTAATTTGAAAAAAAAAAGCAATATTAATTTATATAAAACACATTTACTTGAAATAAATTTCAAAATATTAATTTCTGTGCAGACATATCATCAGTGGTCATTATTAGTGTTACATAATCTTTCTGAAATCATTATATTATGCTGATTTGGTGCTCAATAAAACAAAGTTTTAAATAGTTGTGCTGATTTTTTTTTCAGGATTCTTTCAAAAGAACAGCATAGTACATATAAATATTTTTAACATTATGAATTATTTTTGAATAAAACTATTAATCTCTTATAAAAAAAATAACTGACACTTTTGAAAGGTAGGAAATTATTTAGGAAATATGACATATTGATATATGTCCTGGAGCTGCCTTCTGGATATGTTTGATATATTGAGTATTTAGCTAAGAAGTGCAGGGACCAAGGATGCCCAGAGCCATTTATAGCTCTTTATTTGCACTGTGAAGTGCACACATGCATCAACCAACCTATCCAACCCTTTAAAAGTTTCTATTAAATAACACCTGATCTATAAGTTATAAGATGTCCTTTGTTTCAGGTTCAGTAAAGATCATATTTCATGTCATTTGTTTCAGAGAGATTAATCGTTGAGAGCATTATTTTACTATGAATAAAGTTCATTGACTTTCAAGAAAACTACCAAGTGAGGGAGAGCGAGGGATACTGCTATATTTTTAAACACAGCAATGACTTTGTACCCATGTGTCATCTCAATATAGAGGAGACTTACTTTTACATCTCCTGCTTTGAAGCAGTTCCGATAGGAACCAAAGCACTTCAAATAGACTCCAAGGGAGTAGCATTCCAGGGCCATTTTTTTTCTTATGTGACTGATTTAAATAGATCAGTACTTCAAATAATGTGTTATTTTAACAAACTACTTCGAGACATTAATTTTGAAAATCCAAATACAGGTTTTAATGGGAAAATCCAAGATCATATAAACCGTATTACAGGCAGTGGTCAAAAGCACAGGGTAATCAATCCAAACAATGACAAACAAATCCAGAGGGTGAGATAGGGAAACCAGGACACAGGTGATAGCAAAAAACAGGAACCTGGAAACCAGTGGAAATGCAGTGTTACAAGTACAAAACTTTGCAGGTAATGAATTTGAAAACCAGGCTATTATAGGATGAGTTAAACAAGGTAATGAGAGACAGGTGGAAGCAGAGAGCGATGATGAGTCCAGACAGAGAGTTATGGGAAATGTAGTTTTAGTTGGGAAATGACAATAGTCCGGGGTGGAGTGCCCTCTGGTAGTAATGATGGGCACTTTCACTGGTAATGGTGACATAGCCCTCCTTCAAAGGAACAGCTTCCAGACGCTCCAAAAATTGTCTAGGAGGGAGGTGGAATGGAGGCGAACCCGGGGGCAGGATGGAGGGAGGGCCTGGAGACTGAGGCGGATCATACTGAGCAGGCGGCCGGGGTGGAGCAGGCTGGGCAGGTGTCCAAGATGGAGCAGGCGGAGCAGGTGTCCAGGCCGGAGCAGGCGCCGACATTTCAGGGGGGCAGGGCGGATCCGAAAGGTTCAGGGGGCCAAGGCAGATCCGATGGTTCAGGGGCAGAGGTGGCCATCTTGTCTGAAGACACAGGTGTAGAGGCGGCCATCTTGTCCGAAATCACAAGTGTGGCGGCGGCCATCTTGTCTGAAGACACAGGTGTGGTGGCGGCCATCACTGGACGAGACTCTAGAAGGGCTGCCATGACGGGACGAGAGTCTGGAAGGGCGGCCATAACGGGACAAGAGTCTGGAAGGGCAGTCATGACAGGACAAGAGTCTGAAAGCGTTTGAGGAGTTGCCCTCAAATTCCCCGACAGTGAAGGAGGAAACGGGTATAATCTAGGTCAGACCATATACAGTGAAGTTAATTTATAAATGAAAATATATTTTTTATATATAATTCAGAACGTAAAAAAGAAATAGGAATGAAATATATACATATCCTGCTGGATATTAACATCCAATAGTGTGAATTGCGGCAGCAGCTTCAGGTTGGTAGTCCAAGGCATTGTTGTCTATCTTTACTTCCCGGGGTTCTTCCCACCAGAGCCTCGCTTTCGATTTCATAATGGTGGCTGCATGAAATCAGTGTATTGAAATACACTTGACAATCATGCCAAAGAGTTGCTGTGTCGTTTTCTGTACCGCCAATAAACAAACAAATTATGAATTGAAGTTCTTCATCCTTCCTAAACACACAGAACCGGAAAGGAGGACAAAATGGTTACAACCAATAAGGCGTGAGGATGATCAAGGGAAGTAGTGGAATCTAAGGCCCTATCCACACTACTGCGTTTTCGTTTAAAAACGGAGAATTAAAACGAAAATGATCTCCGTCCACACCAGCGTTTTATCTCTATATTAGAATTTATCTCCGTTCACATTAAAAGGACTGAAAACGCGGATCACGTGACCATTCACCAATACTGGGCATGCGCGTGCCGGTGTAAACAGTGAATGACAAATCAGGGAAGGATACGTCTTGACTGATAACACCCAATCATAGAGCTGAGCGGGAGCCTCTGCGTCATCGTTTATAAACTCCTCCGTTTTGTACCATCCATACTAAAACGCCCTCCGGAGATTTAAAACGCAAAAACGGAGCTGCAGCGTTTCTAAAGTTCTCCGTTTTAGGTCTTCGTTTTTCCCGTTTTAGTGTGGACGGGAGGTGCAAACGTAGCAAAAGGTCTCCGTTTTTAAATGAAAACGCAGTAGTGTGGACGGGGCCTAAAACTAAGCATGTGTGTGCAGTCAGCACTGTGTATGGGTTTTGACCCAGAGTAGTGGGTTTTAAACTTGTATTAGGCAGTGGGCCAGATTTGTCTACATCCCCTACGAAAAAGAACTAGTAATCCTATAAGATTCTAGTAGTTTATTCTGTAATGTTCTGTAATACTTCTATAGTACTTCTAGTATGTCCCAAAATATTGTAGTATTCCTATAGGATTATATTTTGTCCTAAAATACTACAAGATTCCTGTAGTTGTTGTTTTTCATAAGGGATGTCTCATTCACATTACCTATATTAGCTGAAGGCTCGCTTGATAGGCCAATCGCTACATAATGACGATATGGAATTGCCTCCCTTTTGGAGCATGTCTCCATCGGCCAGTCGATGAATTGCAGTTTAATTCACTTTTGTGTTTGCTTCAATTTTGACCACCACCGTACTGTATGTGGCAATTTCCTGCCTTGGGTTCGCTGCTGATGGGGAAATTTGTGATGATTGTGAAATGGCTAAAATATTATTATTTTTTATTTTTTTTTTTTTTTTTACATAATCCACAATAACCCAATGCCCTAAATCATTAACAATTACAACATTTGAAAAAAAAAATAATTTTCTATTCAAGCAAGTATTCAAGCAAGATGAAATCTCAGGATTGGTCCTCCTGACAGGCTGAATCATGGTTCTTCCTGAATGTGAGAAGACAGGCCATAAGTTAGAGGCGACTGTTGTGCTGGCTTGTTATTCTCTCACAGAGTCAGCTATGCCGAGAGAGAACAACATCTCAAACGTAATTACCTCTCAGGTCTCTGCATCATGCCAAGAGTTCAATGTAGATAGATGTCAGAAGAACACAACCATTATGTGTGTGTGTGTGTGTGTGTGTGTGTGAGAGAGAGAGAGAGAGAGAGAGAGAGAGAGAGAGAGAGAGAGAGAGAGACACAAAACAAACTAAAGCAGCATGTAGAATTCACTTCAAATCCTTACATCAGCCTTACAGGCACCTCCACTGTGAACGTTTAACACGTAATTATGTTTTATTGAATAACATCTCTGTACTTTCATTTATCTCACAATAATAAATAGCCAGGAGCTTTTTATCTTATGAACCCAGAGCTGTTACACTGCCACTGGGACTGTACACTGGAAAATAACGGCATGTTTACCTGCTATGACAGTAATCCTTCAGTTTTATACAGTAAATGGCTGTAGTGTTTTCTGCTTTATTGAGTATTACTTTTGTTTTATAGAGCAATTACAGTTCCATGGCCTACATTGTGTGAGTTAGCTCGCTGGTCTGGGGTGTAAGGTTTGAAATGAGCATTTTGTGTCACTCTCTGATGACACACACAATGAGATGCTTTTCTCAACACAAAGCTGTCAGCTATGCTTGATGGTTTTTTTTTGTTTGTTTGTTTTTTTTAGTGGGATAACAATGAAATTTAACTAGTGACAGTAAGAAAGGTTCAATAGGAGAGAAAATGATGGCATTTTTCTCAAGCTCTAATCACCATCATAAATATAGCGTTTATATGATTCATGCACACACTGTATGGAAGATTACAGCCCTAATTAGATCATCTAAGCCAGCCAAAATATGTCATCAATTACACACAGCTGTGCATTACTGCATGAGAGAGAGAGAGAGAGAGAGAGAGAGAGAGAGAGAGAGAGAGAGAGAGAGAGAGATTTGAGATTTCAAACTTCTTTATTTTCTCTTAATGGAGTTTTCAACAAAAAAACTCCATTTCCAAAAAAGCAGGGAAAAAACCAACTAAATTAGCATGCTTTAACTCAAAAGAGTCCCAAAACACAAAACATTCTCCACAACAGAACATAAAACATTCTTCAAACACCAAATATTAATGAACTCTTCTACATTATTTGTAGTACTGTAAAATTCAAAATCAACTTTCAGTCTAGCTTTCACCATTCTGACAAAAACTATGTTTACATCAAAGTCTAAAGACTCTTCAATTTTATTCCTTCTACTGAGATAGATAGCCATTTTTGCTTGACCAAATATAAAATTAAACAGTTGACATTTAACTCTCAATTTCTGACTGTAACTAAAACCAAGAATAAATAAACTCTTAGAAAAATTCTCTCCAAATAACATAAACATATGCTGTAACATCTGGAAAAAAGAACACAGTCTATTACAATCCAAAAAACAATGATAAACTGTTTCCCTCTGCAAACAAAAAGGACAATCCTCTCTCACATTAGGATTGATAACAGAAATAAAAGCATTGACAGCGACAATACCATGTAGGATTCTCCACTGTAAGTCCCCTACCCTTTTTGTCAACGGTGGTTTGTATATAGCTCTCCACACTGGTCTGACCTCGTTGTCAAGCCCTAAATGAGCTCTCCAAGGAGTGTCAGTACGCCCATTTAATTTATCTTTATTTACAATTTTTACAAACATTTTATACATCATTTTTCCATCCAAGACATCAAATACATTTGTCAGAGTTTCTCTGGACTCTAACAGTTGACCAGTACAGTTTTTAAAATCAGGAAAAAGAGTCAATGCTGGAAAAGAATCATCAACAATTGGTTGATGGTGTCCGTTACAGTAGTCCTTTAGCAAAGAAAATTCAACCTTTGTAAGTTCGCGCTTCCACGTGTTGATTAATTGATTTATGAACCTGAAAGATCTAACTCCCACATGAGAAGCTAGACCTGCAGTGTCAATCAAATTAGGTCCGCATAGATCAACCACGTGTCCCAGTGTAACAACTCCTGCTGAAACAAACAACTGCATCACAAAGGGTCCTGCTGTGTGTTCTATGTTGAAATGAGTGCCATGCACAACTGGCTCCTTCAACAGCCATGACAGGGATTCACAGTTTGCCACTCTCTTTTTCTTGAACATCCTCCACACAGTAAACAGTCCTTGGTAAAACTTTGGGAGGTTGCACAGTCTTTTATTACACAAGTTCATTAAAAACAAAGGCTCAGCAAGACCCAAATTTCCGCCTCGGTTCAATATAGTTCTGGCTAAGGATCTCCAGACAAGGTCTGTGGGCCCAACAAGGAGTCTCTGGATGAACTTGAGTCGGAAAGCAGCGCCCCTACTGGCGAGATGAATAAGTCCCTGCCCTCCTTCCTCTTTTGGCAAAAAAAGTACACTCTGTGGGACCCAATGCAGGCGGTCCCAGAAAAAATCCACCAATACTGCCTGTATCTTGGCCAACAGTTGTGCGGGAGGATCCACACATGATAAACGGTGCCACAGCATAGAGGACACTAGGTTGTTAATCACTAGTGTACGACCCCTAAAAGACATATGTGGCAGGATCCATTTCCATTTTTTTAGACGTCCTTCAATTTTTTCTAAAACATTATCCCAGTTTTTGCATAAAAAAGTATCATTTCCAAGATATACACCAAGATATTTAAACCCACCCTTGTTCCAAATTAACCCGGCAGGTAAAACAAGCTTTCTGCTTAACTCACCGGTGACTGTTATAGCCTCACTTTTTCCCCAGTTAATCTTAGCCGAGGACAGTTCACCAAAAACATTAATATTCTTTACAAGAGTGTCAAAGTCATCTTGATTTTTGACAAAAACAACAACATCATCAGCATAAGCAGATAACTTAAAAACTGTTTCACATCCAGGAAGCATTATACCAGAAAGAGAATTTCTTAATTTATGCAGCAGGGGCTCTATGGCCAACGAGTACAGCATACCAGATAAAGAACATCCTTGTCTGACTCCCCTATGAACCTTAAAAGGTGCACTCAAACCACCGTTGATCTTTAAAATACTCTCAATGTCACTGTACAAGACTCTAATCATGTTTATAAGGCCAGAGCTGAAACCAAACGCATTCAACGTTTGCCACAAATACTTATGTTCAACTCTGTCGAATGCCTTCTCCTGATCAATTGAAATCAAACAAATTTCACAACCCAATGAATTGGAGAGGTCCAAAACATCACGAATTAGAAAAATATTGTCAGATATCAATCTATTTGGAATGCAGTAAGTTTGATCAACATGAATAATATTCTCCATAACTTTTTTCAGTCTCATGGCCAAAACCTTTGACAAAAGTTTGTAGTCAGTGCAAAGTAGAGACACCGGCCGCCAGTTCTTTATCTCTTGTAAATCCCCTTTTTTGGGGAGAAGAGTGAGGACTGCTCTCCTGCAGCTCAATGGTAAACTTCCTTTATTCAAACTGTCTCTCAGAACAAGCAACACGTCTTTGCCAATCACAGGCCAAAAAGCTTTATAAAAGTCCACAGGAAGACCGTCGATACCTGGAGCTTTACCACTTTCTAGACTCTGCAACGCAGACTGTAGTTCCTCAGCAGAGATTGGAGCATCCAGCTCTGGGTTAGCCTCCTCAGGAACCTTGGGTAAACCCTCATAGAAGGTCTGTGCCAGCTCTGGTCTCTCCTGAAAATCACTCTTGAAAAGTTTCTCATAAAAAGTAATTGCATATTTACGGATAGCCGCCGACTCTTGCAACAGTTGTCCGGTGCTGGACCGTAGAGAGTGCATAAGTCTCCTTTGTCCATTTTTCCGTTCAAGGCCAAAAAAGAAATGAGAAGGTGCATCCATTTTTGCAATATTTTGGTGACGTGAACGAATCAGAGCACCTTGGGCAGAGAAAACCAACAGATTTGATAGAGCTGACTTTTTTTTTTTGAGAACTTTTAAATGTTCTCCTTCTTTTGTTGAGTCTGCCAAATCTTGCAGTTTTACTATTTCACTCTCCAAAGCTTTCATCGATCTAGTCATGTCCCTTGTGACATTGAGAGTATACTGTAGGCAAAGTTGTTTTATATTGACCTTCCCTATATCCCACCACTGTTGTAATGAAATGTATTTAGATTTTTCTCTTGTATAACCACTCCAAAAAAACTTGAAAGCATCTTTAAATACATTATCAGAAAGCAAAGATACATTAAAATGCCAATAGGCACTTTTGCATTTCACATCTTTAACAAATATATCGGCTTCTACAAGGCAATGATCTGAAATACCAACTGGGTATATTGAACAACCTTTAAGTACATTGCTCTGATGTTCAAAACAGTAAAACCTATCGAGCCTAGCCAAAGACAAATAATTATCTTTAACATGAGTCCAAGTATACTGCCGCTGGTTAGTATGAAAAAACCTCCAAACATCGCATAAATCATTCGTCTGAATTAAATTAACAAGACAATTTTTACTGGCTCCATGTGGTTCTGGATGGTTTCTATCTAGAGCTGCATTCTCAGTGCAGTTAAAATCCCCACCTAGGAACAAGTAACCATCATCACTACAGCTACTTATAACAGCATTTAGAGTGTTTAAAAAATACACCCTTTCTGCGCCTACAGTTGGAGCATATACATTAATAAAAGTCATTTTTACATTTTCAAATACAGCTTGTATTTTTAACAAACGACCTTCAATGACTTCTTCAATAACGCAAGAAATGGGTAGAAAATCTTTCGCAAACAGAATTCCAACTCCAGCACTGTTGCTACTCTTATGACTGAGAAAAACTTCCCCATCCCACTCTTTCTTCCATTCAGTTTCATTTTCAACAGTGCTATGCGTTTCTTGTAAAAAAATAATACTTAATTTCTTAACTTTAAACAAACTAAAAAGGGAAACTCTTTTTGCATCCTCTCTAGCACCATTGATGTTTAAAGAACCCAGCTTTATGTCACACATATCAAATGTTAATGTGTATTTTGACAAACCATAGAGGGTAGCACAAAAAAAGAAAAAGAAAAAGAAAAAGAAAAAACCCTTAGTCATCATTGGCTATTTTTGCTCGAACTTTTATCATCAATTTTTTCAGACGAAAAATTTCTTGGTCTGTAAAAGTCAGTTGGCCAGAAAATTCTGTGTTCTTCATGAATAGTTTAACTGAGTCAAGGAAGAGTTGTAAATCTGGGAAAAACTCCTCAACTTTAACTGATCTCAAGCCTTTAGTTCTTTGTAAAAAGGACTGGATTTTGGTGAAAGGATAAGCACTCTCCACATCCATTTGTGCATCACCACTAACATCACTTTCAGACTCTTGTGTGTTCATCACCACATCATCTGACTGAGAGGAACAGCTCATAAGATTCATTTTTGAAACCTTTGTAACTTGTTCAGAATTCGATTTCTTTTCCCCCTGATTTTTCCTTTTGGTTGACATTTTTGACATTTCAACATCCATTGAAACATCTTCCTCATTAAACAGCACTGACTCAGCTACTCTAGTCGCGGTTTGACCAACACTTAACTCATTTAGATCATCTCGTGCTTTTTGCTCACTCTCTACATTTTCTGACTGTTCATTGTCTTGATCACTATCATCTCGGTTTTCTTCCTGCACCGTTCTCTGCGGTTCGTCAGGTAAAGAAGCTCCGCTTTCAGCCCGAACGGGCGGCGGGTCTGCTGTGTTAACAGCCCGGGTCTCTCCTACTCTCTCTGGGCACGAGCGAATTACATGCCCTACAGTCCCACACCCAAAACATTTCATCGTCTCTGATGTTATATGCACAGTGTAGTCAAAGTCCTCAACCTTAAACTTAAACACTAAATTCAGTTCTTCGTCGCTCTTTTTAAGAATCATATGTACATGTCTCCTAAAAGACACAACGTGTTTAAGATGAGGAGATTTACAGCTGATAGGGATCATCTTAATCGGGGATACAAGTTTTCCGTGTCTCCCTAATTCCTTTTCCAAAAGCTCATTCTTCAAAAATGGGGGTACATTCGAGATAATGACTTTTTTGGCAGGATTTACAAGAGACAAAACTGATGTGTGTGTGTCTTGAATCACTACTCCGCTCTCCAGTAACTGATTCACTTTTTCCACAGTGTCTAAAAAAATCACTACGGCACTATTCATCCTAGATGCCGATTTAACACTATCATATCCGACAATTTCACCCACCGCTAAAACACACTCTTCAACAGAACACCCATTTGGCGGAGAAAGTTTAATAGCATGTCGGCGCGTAAGATTGTGCAAACTAGTGCGTTCTCCTATAGCAGCCATGCTAACAGCCACACCGGCTGCCGCCGCCGCCTCCACCAAAACAAACACCAAAGAACCCCAACTATCACTGTTTCCCTAAAACACTCCTCAAAACATCAACAGAGAAAACAAAACAGCTTTAGGGAAAAAAAGAGAAGCAGAAAACTCACATTCAGCACGCTCTCAGCAGCACTCACACTCACTTCCACCCACCACACGCTCAGAGAGAGAGAGAGAGAGAGAGAGAGAGAGAGAGAGAGAGAGAGAGAGAGAGGAAAGCAGATTTACAGATCTCCAGGTGCCAGTAATGGAGTGATTTCTCCACAGGACACAATATAGCCAACAAGAAAACACAAATTCCATTCAGCTCTGTATAACACCTAATGAATTAATTGTATTATTGATAGAAGAGTGTTCATGTTTGGCTCACACAAAACGTCTTGGTTACTAATGTAACCCTCGTTCCCTGAAGGAGGGAACAGGAGACTTGACGTCAACGTGATGACGTAATTGGGATCACTTCAGGGCCCCCTATCAACTTTGAGTGTTAACAGAACGAGCCAATGAATGTTGGTGTGCGTGAGCAGCATCACAAGCCCAGCAGTGCGGGTATAAACAGGAAGCAGGCGCACAAACTAATTCTTTTTCGCTGAGGAGCCGAGATTGTGACGACCGCTCAGCGAAGGTCAGCAAACGTGGCGGTGAGACGTCACATCTCCCGTTTCCTCCTTCAGGGAATGAGGGTTACATTAGTAACCAAGAAGTTTCCTTTCAGTCACTCATGTTTTACATGACAACGTTATTTGGATCCCATGGAAAACACCATGGTTGATGCCACATCCTGCACCCTACGTAAGACTCTCAGACCCCCAACTGGCTGGGGCGGAAGGCCTGCATAGAGGGAGTTGGGACTGATGCTCCTTTATAACCCACCCAGTGGAACTTTTGGTTAACACTGCACAGGTAACATGTGGAGAATACAGGTAACATGGACAGGTAACGTGGAGAATACACATATGGACTGGCAGGTAGCGGCAGTGCAACATATGGAATGTCACTGGGGTGGCTACAGCCTAAGAATGGGGAGGCTACACCGGACAGTGACAGCAGAGCGGACTCTGCCAAGGGAAAGACACAGGCTGACCACAGGGAGCTGGTCGTGGAAGAATACTCACCGCAGGGATCACCACAAATGGAACCCAGCCTAGCACAAGTTACACAAGCATACGAGCACTAGGCCTGGCGTCGGACGTCCAACTGCCAAAGAGATGCCGAGGATTTCACAGGGTTCGCCTGAGTGGGGAACTCGACTGGAGCTAAAAGCATACGTATCTGCACGCAGCAAGCCGGAAATAGAGCGAGATCTTTGGTGTTACCGGCTGGTTGAACTAAGCACAAAGAAAAAAAAATGGCTAAAAAGCTGGCGTGCGTCAGTGCCCAATAAGAAGCGACACTCCTAGTAGGAGTGGGCTCTCAACCCGGGCAGGCAAGGGCCGCAAGGCAAGCCTTGGGCTTTGTAAGCCAAGGCGATGACATCCATTTTCCAGTGGGCCATCCTCCACTTGGAGACAGCCTTTCCCTTCGGCTGGCCTCTATAACAGACGAAGAGCTGATCTGAGGTCCTGAGGCTTGGCGAGAAAAGCCAGGGCGGGGTCTTCTCCGATGGCAGCGCTTGCAGGATCACCACCTGGTCCCGGAAGGAAGTGGTAGGAACCTTGGGAACGTATCCGGGCCGGGGTCTCAGGATCACATGAGAGTTAGCTGGGCTGAATTCTAGGCATGATTCGTCAACCGAAAATGTATGCAGATCCCCTACCCTCTTGATGTCCTGATTTACAGGACAGAATTTTTAACTCAGCTGACTGCAAAGGCTCATAGGGTGGTTCTCCTTGTGAGACGAACACCAGTCAACGAATAAATTCCACTTCAATACATAAAGGTGCCTCGGAGAGGGGGCTATAGCGGGAGTGATGGTGTCAACTACTGCTGGGGGTAGGTCACCTAGAACCTCCGTGTCCTGTCCAGGGACCAGACATGGAGTTTCCAAAGGTCTGGACGTGGGTGCCATAGGGTGCCCCGTCTCTGAGAGAGCAGGTCCTCTATCAGAAGAATGGGCCAAGAATGGGCTGTCGCCAGGAGCACTAGTTCGGTAAAACCAGGTCCGGTTGGGCCAATACGGCGCAACTACCAAGACCTGCTCCTCGTCCTTCCTGACCTTGGACAAGTTCTGTGGGAAATGCATATTTGCATAGGCCCGTGGGCCAGCCGTGTGCCAGGGCATTCGTGCTGAGGGTCCCCTAGGTCAGGGAATAGAACAACTGGCAGTGAGACATACCTGGGGTGACAAACAGATCTATCTCTGCGATCCCAATGTGCCTGAAAATCAGCTGGACCACCTGGGGATGGATTCACCATTCTCCAGGTAGCACCTGCTGCCGTAAGAGCTTGTTTGCTGAACAGTTGAGCTGGCCAGGAATATAAATGGCACGAAGCAATCTCAGGTGCTTCTGACTCCGAAGGAGTAGACGGCGGGTGAGTTGTGACATGCGGCGAGAGCGCAGACCAGCCTAAAGGTTGATGTACGCAACGTCGCTGTGATGTAATGATGTACAGCTAACAACTCGAGGCAGTTGATGTGCCAATGCAATTGAGGCTCAGGCGAGGGGACTGCACCTCCCTTGAGGTAAGCAAATCTCGATCTCAGCACTGTCATAGTCATGTTCAATGGGAACATAAACTATTCACAAAAGCTGCCTCAGCATGTTGAATGCCCAAACAAAAGAGGTAACTATTGTGGCTGTCTGCTGGTGCCAGGGAATGACCGCACCCAGAAACGCACAAGCGGAATGACATCCTGAAAAGGACGCAGGGTCACACTTGTGTTGCTCTTTTAGTTGAAAACAAAAAAAAATATAAAAAAAGAAAAAATACTCTCTCAGTGCTGATGCACCCAGGAATAGCCATGGTGTAATCGGGTACACACTCACGAGAGGCACGCCCACCGAGACCAACACATACAGACACACACACACACGCACAAGCAATGCTGTGAAAACAGCAGTTGTGAGTTGTAATGCTTACGGCCACCGCTGATCGCACCTTCACTAGAGTTTTCCTTTTAATCAGTCTTCAACGATGCATGCAGAGTCAAAACGAAAGCTTGGCTCCGAAGCGAAAGACAATGAGTGCGTGTGCTCACTTCATGTTTAAATATATGGGGCGTGTGACGCATGACATTCATTTGCTCGTTCTGTAGACACTCCAAGTTGATGGGGCTCCCCGAAGTGATCCCGCAATCAGTATATATATATATATATATCAGCCCATTCTCACCCCCAAGGCGTCACTTAACTGACGCCTTGGGAAGCATTTGGACATGCTTCAATATCTGACGCTTTAGGCGCCCTTTAGCGTCAGTTAGATGACGCCCTAGGATCGCGTGTACCCTACCCCCACCCCACACCTAAACCTAACCGCGTCCTCTAACTGACGCTTTCCTTTAGCGTCAGTTAGATGACGCCGTAGGATCGCGTCATGTAAGTGACGCTAAAGGGCGCCTAAAACGTCAAATATTGAAGCATGGTCAAAGGTGACGCCTTGGGGTGAGAATGCGTTGAATATATATATATATATATATATATATATATATATATATATATATATATATATACACATTCAGTGGATTATTTCATCCAACCTTAACACTGCTATATACAAAACAATCAAAACACTCAAGTGAGGTCTTCATTCGAGCAAAATTGTCTGATTTACTTTTACAGTTTTGAAGAGTATATATATTTTTTTCTCTGTTTTATTAATAGATTTCAATTTTGTCATATTTCCATGAATAGTGATAATTAAGAAATAGGAAAATATCTTTTGTTCAGAGGGGGTGAACTTATTTATCCTGAGTACAGTATATGTATTGTGAATTGTGTTGTAGAGGTTATTCTAAGTGAGGTGTTGCCATTGGTTGATTCACTTCGGGGACACGGAAATAAAAATGTTACAATTGTATGTTATAGAAAAATCAAAAGCAGCATTCTGTGATTTTTACACACTACTGTAACATAAATAAATTGCTGCTTAATATATTCATGGGATTTGTTCTGTTTCCTCTACAATGCTGAGCATAGCCTGCATTTGAAGGCTTCAATTTGTAAGAGCAGCGGTTGAAATGGAATAGCAATGTGTTTGCCTGTTTCATGAGAGATGTAGTAATAGAGCTGAGGCCTCAATCTATTGAAGGGCCAGAGCTGCTATATCTCAACAATTGAGTTAGCTCAGTGCAATTGCTGTCCATTCAAAGGCTGAGAAATTGAGTTTCAAGCTTGAAGCACTACCATTGCCCAAGAGAAGGGGGTGGAAGGAAGAGAGAGTGAGGCAGAAATGAAGAAAGGACAAACATAAAACCAAACCATACAAACTGTTGACCAGAGACAATGAGACAAAGAATGCATGTACTTGCTCTTTAGAACATTCTGAAGAAAACAGCAGTGCTGGCATCATGTCTTGCACGTAAGCTTGAGCCCTGAAGATTACTATAAGACAAAAAAAAATTGTCTCTAAAAATTATGCGGTTACAGTTTAATTTTGTTCAGTCCAGCAATGATTCATACTTCATATTTTCTGTTTCCGTGTAGATCGAGTCATATATGGTCTCTGTTTTCAGAAATATATATTGAAAGAGACAAAGACAACCCTGCAACCCTTCTGAGTTCATTCATTCAGACACAAGCACAACAGTGTTACAAACGACACGATGGTTGAGAAATTGAGCTTTGTTTTGGTGAGGTATTGACAGAGTCATCATTTCGTAATAAACAGGGTTTAAATATTTAATTAATGATTATGTTTCGTTTATTTAACTTTAAGGTGGAACTAATGTGTGAAGTTTTCTGTGTATTGCGTTATTCTTGAATTTGATTTTGTATTGTTTGGTAGTTGTGAGAAGAGTCAGGAAGACATAGGGCGAGATCATAATCTATGAGAATATCAATATCATAAGATTGATATATTTAGGCTGTATATAGATTGTTGTTAAGGACACTGAGTTTGTGAAGCAGACACCATTGGACTGAATTTAACCATAGACGTTATATGATATAATAGCAACAATTAAACTCTTATTATTATGAGAATATTTCTTGTAATTATGACTTTTTTTGGAAATAGGCTCATTTTACAACTCCTCCAGAGTTAAACAGTTGGGTTTTACCGTTTTCGAATGTATTCAGACGATTTTCTGATATTTAGAAGAATATCAGTAACCAGACAGTTTCTGGTCTCATTGACTTCCATAGTAAGTCAATGTTATGTTAACTATTTAACATAATAAAGTAGGTATACATTGGTATTATAATGTATGCAAAGTATTCTTATTCTCTTCCAGTTGTTACTTTTTCTGCCAAAAGTTGCTGTTAAATAAACTTTATATTACATAAAATTACAAAATTGATATGTTAGTATTAACATATTATTAATTATTGAGTAATGCATTAGGAATTCTGAACTAAGAATGAATGACTGCATAGGATTTATTATTCTAGTCTCAATGTCAATTTTAAAACATACTATAAAAAAAAAATCAAATACTGTTGTTTATAATACATAAACTTGTTTTAAAAAATGTTAACTTGTTTTTTTTTTTATTATTAGATCATGGTGATACCTAATTCAATAATTCATGTTAACATTTAACCTTTAAAAAAGATTTCACAGTAACAACAATCTAACAGTGGTGATTCAGAAACTGTTGATGCCAAATATGTGTAGGGGTTCTTGTATTAAGTGTCATTATGTCAGAAGGAATTAGGATTGAATCTAAACTAGGTTTAATAAAACACAAATAAATGCTTTTTAAATCAACTGTGTGACTTTTTGTTCATAATGGAGAAGTTGAGATGAAATGCTGTTAATGTAACAGTAGCTAAACAATACATAAGTACCTGAAAGACAGGTGTGTAGTGGGATAAAGGAGTGGAGAGTATCTAGGTCTGTTAGCAGGTGTGTTTGTCTCGTGTAACAAACAAAAAAGACTGCCATGAGTGATGCTTATTCCCTGAGATAGTTAGCAGCATTGTTAGCAACTTGACGCGACAGACTGCATTTATTGAAAGCTTTGTCCTTTAGTCCTCAGACATATTGGTAACACCAATGTTATTTAAATATTACTTTAAATTATTAAGTTATTTTAGTATTACTGTCTGTTTTGGCATTTGTTTCATGGTTCATGGCAGCATCCGAAATCATATAATCTCTTGAGTAGCCTCCCCCTGGGAGAACAGTGTTGCCCAAGCCGCATCCAAAGATGGCAGCTATACTCAAGAAGGCCGCCGAGGCAGTAGGGCTCGAGTGGAACTGTGTCCCGAACCGCCTCGGATGGATGATTGGTTTCTCGGAGCGGGTCAGTCTGGTTCTCAGCCCGCCGCTGTGGTACCTTTCTTTCCTGAAGTGCATGAGGAGTTGATAAGGGCATGGATAGCACCTTTATCGGCCAGAAATCGCCTGAGTAGCTCCTCCCTCCTCACTATTCTTGATGGGGGAGCGGTGAAGGGTTACGAGGCTATCCCTCCAGTGGAGCAGTCTGTTGCAATGCAACTGTGTCCTGCGACTGCTACCTCCTCGAAGGGGGATCCTCGTCTCCCCTCTAAGCCCTGTAAGTTTTTGTCCGTTCTGACGGGCAAGGCTTACAAATCCTGTGGGAAAGCCACTTCCTCAGTGCATGCCATAGCGTTGCTTTAGGTCCATCAGGCCCAGGCACTCACGAACATGAAAGAGCTCCGCACTATAACCGACCACACCCCCGGGTTCAAGGCCCTGGTCATCCGGGCGTGGCAGACTTTGAGCTCACGGGTGAGCTCCGCACTATAAACGACCACACCCCCGGGTTCGAGGCCCTGGTCATCCGCCTTCTCACGCATCCCTTGTCGCTCATTGGAGTCAGGTAAGTGTCACACTGCACACTCAGACCCCGCTTCAGGCCACCTTCGAGCGTAGGACGCAATGTAGCTGCCCCCTCCAGTTGATATGAAGACCTGTCCATACTTCATTGTACACAGATACGTGGTGGGTTATGACCGTCTTGGATCTGTGTCAATTGAGACAGACCCTTTTTCAAAAGCAGCCGTTCAAATTCTTAAACACAGAGATGCATTCCCAAATGTTCCATCCCAAGATTGGTCTGCAGCGTCTGACCTGAGGGATTTGTACTTTAGATCTCTTCCTTCCGCACCACAGGCTATCCTGTGTTCTTGTGTGTGTAGTATCAGTGCAATGTCCTACCCTTCGAGTGCTCCGCCAGTTACAGTAGGTCCTCAGGTGAACAGGAAAAGAGTAAACCGTGAGGGACTGAGGATCTTTTTTCTAGCCGAGACTTTCTTTTGTTTCCTGGTTTTGTCATGGGATCCCCCTTTTCCTCTTGTGATCTTGTCATGTGCTTCCCTTGTTTGTATAGTGTATAGCCCACATGTTACCATTATTCCTTGTCTAGCTTTGTTTGTCATACTATTGTTGTTGAGTATAGTCTACTCAAGTCTAATCTAGTCAAGTCAAGTCTTTGTTTTGTTCTCTTTTGGATTATTTTTAATAAACTTCACATGAGCTCGAGTTTCATCTTGTCTTCAGTCAACTTACTTTTTTTATTTTATTAAATTGATTAATGTATTAAATTATTTACAATTTAGAGATTTATGTGCTTTTGACATTTTATTATTTTTTAAACATTTCTATTTAGCTTTTATTTATTTTTCTGTTTTAGTAATTTTGTACTTTAACATATTTTATTTCAGTTATTTGCCAAGGTAACGTTTCTAATTTTCTTTTAGTTACGGTGTTCATCTAATATTTATTATTTTAATTTTATTTCAGTTGACAAAAATATTTTTAATAGTTTTAAGTAACTAACAACACTGAGTAAGGATGGATGGATAACCTAATCTTAACCAATTCAAATTATTTTCCTTTCAGCTTCATGAATATCTGCCACTAAGAATGATTCAGAAGCAGAATCGTGATATAATGTTTTCTGTTGCCTCTTTTTTTGATACAAAATTCAAGCTAATAATTGAGCTAATTACTGAAAATGTATTTATGTGTGTGCTGACAGATCTGAGATGTGCTGGCCAGCCCCTGCGCTTCTCAAGAGTTAATCTGTGTGTGTGTGTGTGTGTGTGTGTGTGTGTGTGTGTGTGTGTGTGTGTGTGTGTGTGTGTGCGTGTGTGTGTGTGTGTGTGTGTGTGTGTGTGTGTGTTGATTTGAGAAGCAATGAAGTGCCTATTCTATTCAAACACTGAATAATGGGGTTGCCAGGTTCATGTCTTTGGGTTCAGAAAACAACTTCTCCCCCACCTCCTCTTCTGTCTTTTATTCCCTTTCCCTCCCTTCTTCTGTCCCATCCCCCATGCAGTCCTATCTGCGCTCCTTTCATCAGCCATTTCCATTCCAAGCACAAGCAGCATTTTTATGCACTGATGAACAGAATTAGTAGGCCTACCATTCATTTCATGTCATTTCTGTCATCCTTTCCTTCAAAAAAGTGCCTCGCTGTAAACACACAATTAATAATCACAACATAATGACTAGCACTGAAAGGCAAATACATTAGTGATTTGGATGGTAGTAATCCTCAGCACTGTGTGATTAGTAATGTCTAAGCTGTGTAATAGTGGATTTTATGGCTTTTCAAATCTGCTCTGGAGGGCTACCGTCCTGCCTAATTTTGCACCAAACCTAATCAAACCTGAACAAGCTAATCAAGGAGGTCTGTAATACCTCCAGAAAGCGATCCGTTAGCATTACCATCAATCTCAGTAGACTGCTGTTGCAGGATGCAATTTGAAATCTCCCGATTTTGTGGGACCACTTTTTTTTTTTTTTTTTTTTACCCAATCACATGAGCCATAACTGCTATAGAGGAATGACACAGCAAAATGGTCTCATGATCTGGAAGGCTCTAATATCTCAAATCAAACTTGATTGAGGGCTGTGGGCTGAATATACAGTATGCTGCATGCATTATATCCAACTAAATTATGACACATACACGCACACACACACACACACACACACACTCACACTCAACAACAACAAACTGTAGTTAGGACACTTTTCAGCTTAGATGGTTCCTGTCTAAGTGGCCGGTTGTTAGCACCTCGAGGTATTGTGTACAATCATACACTGCTGGATCGTGGTAAATATGTGGTATGAATGGCTGTACGTGACAATTTTTTCTCAACTCTGTAAATGCTGTGGTTCTTGCTACAGGGAGTAAAATAACACTATAAGCCACAAGAGGCCATAGATTAAAGTGATTGTACCACAGTTACTACGTTATGCATATCTATTATATAAGAACCTTTAAACTACTCCTGATGTGCAGCATATTGAGGGAATATGATTCATAGTAAATTAAGCACAGTTAGCGAAATGCTTGTCTTTTCAGTTTATACAGAATAAATATTAGATGATATAATGTCATCATCTAATAATGAATTAATTATTATCAGAATGTTAATTTGATGTTGTTGTGAGATCAGAATGATAGTGTTTCAACAAATTAGAAACATGTTACTATTTCATGTCCTGTGAAGACTAATGAGATACTTTTATCTCATGTAAGATCCATGCAGTAAAAATCTCATATGGTGCTATGCTATACTTTACTTAGTGTATAGTGAGTTAAATTTTTCATACATCAAGACGTGTAAAAGTTTATGAATTTTTTTATGCATAAAAATGACAGTAGTTATGCCCACTGAACATCATTTATAGTGGATTCTGACTGTAAGCGCTGCTGTCTCTTTCTGATTCCAGGTGTCTGCCTCCGGAGTAATCAGTATGCATTAAATCTCTTGCAGTGCTATTGATGTGAGAGGAACAAAAAGACACGTATCCTTTAATAATCACTCAGATTCAAAATTGAAAAGAGAAGATACAAAAACTATTTAAATTTTAATCAGTGCGCATTTATCTGTCCTATTCTTTCTGATTCCACTTTGTGAGGTGACTCGAGACTAATAGATAAATAGCATCTTCAAACTGTCTGATTGAAACACAAGCTTCTCTGACTCGTCTCAACCTGCGTGACAGGCTGCTCAGAGTCAAGCATCAATGAAACATGGCAGATGGGCTCACTACATCGCTGTCCTTTATGAGTATGAATTCTGTATGAACTTCTGTCCAACAGCACGAGAGGGAACAGTTATGTGATTAATAAAGCAGTTGAATTAAATTGCAAAAGAAATTAGGTTTTGAAGACACATTATCTTCTCCGATCTCTTTTGTTCAACACTGGGGCTTTTTGCTCCTGTTTCTTTCTGTCTCATTCCAGCACTGAAGTGCATTTGAAGTTCACATGCTGCATGACGAGAAACCTAAAGTGTTCCCTTTTAAGAGAACTTCGAGCTGCGTCGAACGCTGTGGGAACGCCCCTGCGTTGTGCGTCATGAAGCACGAATGGAAACAGTTCAATGGACAGAGACGTATCGTCATAGGCGGGTGATGTCATCTACCAGGAAACTATAAAGCACCCTAAAAACACAAGCGCATCAGCTTCTGTGCCTTCAGAAAGCTCTATATGTGAATCTGTGAATCTGAGTGTAAACACTGTCTGTCTTTAGTATTTGCTAGGCAGGGGTTATCACATTTACACCACACAAACAATTTTGTATGAGAGACTAGGACGAGCGAACAGCATTTAAGAAGTGTGTTCCTCCCTGCTCGTGCTATCTAACAGGCGGGGATACACACGTTCTTTGTGTTGTTTGTTTGGGAGTGCAGCATGCCCAGTCAGCTCTCAAGGGTGAGCGTGCATTGCGAGCATTTAAGAATATAGTCTGATGTTGTGAGAAAAAAACGGACTTTTATTATGAAAACTGAAAGGAGGACTCTCACATAGGAGCTGTGTGTACCTGCGCTCTCACATCTGCTAAAGATTTGGTGCAACCTTACATGGTTGCTCCTGTCTCAACAATTTTTCCTCTTATTTTGCAGAATTTTCTTATCGGTATACCTGGCCTTCTGCGTGGGGGCTGTAACATAAACAGAGAATGAGCAAGTGGGTCGAGGCTATCTCACTTGCTTATGAGTCGGCTGGTCAGCCTTCACCTTTGGTTGTACGAGCCCACTTTACTAGGAGTATGGCTGCTTCTAAAGCTCTATTGTCAGGAGTATCTCTGAATGATGTTTGTGATGCGGCTGTATGTTCTTCACCGCATGCGTTTTGGACTTAAGCTCCACTCCTGGGGCGCAGGTGCTCTCGTCTTCTGTGCGCTAGATCTCACATGACAGTCACTTGCTGCATGGCGGCATGGGACATTCCCACAGCGTTCGACGCAGCTCGAAGTTCCTTTGAAGGGAACGTTTCAGGTATGTATGTAACCTTAGTTCCCTGATAGGGAACGAGAAGCTGCGTCTTTCCGCCATACTCCCGGCATGCCCGTTAGCGCTTCCATCAGGCCCATCAGAAGCTGATGCCCTTGTGTTTTTGGGGTGCTTTATAGTTTCCTGGTCGATGATGTCACCCGCCTATGACGTTCCGTCTCTCCATTGGACTGTTTCCATACGTGCTTCATGACGCACAAAGCAGGGGCGTTCCCACAGCGTTCGACACAACGTCTCGTTCCTTATCTGGGAACTATATGGTTAAATATGTAACCGTGACGTTTTCTGTAACCATATACTGTATTTTTCTTCTCAACAAGTAACAGTTTTATAATTCTGAGGAAGTTCATACATGGAAAGATATTTCATCTCTCAAAAATGTCTTCAGATATCTATGGAGGCCTGTTTCTTACGCTTTCTCATATTTAGCGTTTTCACATTTATTATTTTCTCTGGGTAGAATAGGCTTCCAAAGCTACCTGGCTCTTGGGTGTTCAGCGACAACAAAGTCAGCGATTCAGTATGGGCATATTCACATTTTAAATGTATGAAAAGACACTTCACAGACACATACAAATCCATGAGAGTCTAAGTTATTTTTGTTTATTTACATATATGAACGTGTTTTCATAAACAGTCAGGTTCAAAATGTCCTGTGCATTCAAATCTATTCATTAGATTTGACACTTGGATGAACTGCGATGTAGCGATTCAGCTTTAAAATGACTCAAAGAACCTTGAATGGACAAAGCCCTGATCTCATGTTCTGTATGTCCTCACTACAGAAAAGGCTATTCATTCGTTCCAGTTACACACTCTCTCTTTATGGTGGATAACTAACACTCATCTGTCTATAGACTGAATTCTACAAGCAAGTCAACTGAAAAATCAGGCATGATAAACATTTGAAAAATTTCGCTGACTTTAGAACATCTCTCATATATTTGAACTGAAAAGCTTCCCCCATAATCAGTTGAACCTCTGAACCAATATAAATGTGACCGGTTTTGTTCAAAAACACTGCAATATCAGTCTGTTTTAGACCGCAAGCAACTACAACAGATCTCAGAAAGCCACTGTGGTTTGATGCCATTGGAGCTGTTTAAAATTAAATTTGTGGTTTGGTTTACCGGCAGTGCCAATGACTAAATGAGTTGCCATTCACAAAAGTTGAATTAATCCCAACCTAAGCAGCCTTTGGGCTTGTAGTTTCTCATTCATGTTATAAACCACAGGAGCGCTGCATAACTGAAAACCTTTCTCCTTCTGTGCATACAAGCGCAATCAACACCTCACCTGTCATAGCTGGCTCCGAGACGCAAGAATTGACATGTCGGACTCAAGGAATGTTACAGTGAGAAGGTCTCATTTTTATGAAATTATAATCGCTGCAGTGCAGAAAAAGAGTAGACAAATTATTCAGTTCTCTTAATGTTCAGTGTTGGCTGGGCTCCAGCAGCGGTATACTGTATAAGAGGCCTGCTCGAGCGATTTCTCGGTTGCCAAGCGCCGCTACAGCAAACAGACGTCTACTCTGAGAAGATCGCTGACAGACTGGCTGACAGTTAAACACAGCTGTAGGATCCAGAACATTCTATGTTTCTTTGCAGTCAGCAGATTATACATACTGCGAAAGTGCCACAATGAGTCAATTAGGTGTGAGATAAGTGAGATCATGTGGTGTGAACTTTGTCACATATCTTCATGTTGAAGAGGGTATTTTAGGTAGGCTGGCCAAGTTATGTGTTTATTATAATCCTGCTTTAAGAATTAATTATGGTAATTCAATTAAAAAAGTTTGAGATAGCTTGAGGGGCTTTTAGTGTACTTGAATGTTTAATGAATGATGTTTCGTTACTTTGCAGATGTTCACATGCTTTATTTCTTCTCTCCTGAGGCCACTGCAGAAGCAAACGCAAAAGTGGGAGATGTCAGTATAGAAAGTTGGTTATGTAAAACTATAAGACTTCCATTCGCTTTTGTTTTGTTCATGTTAATAACATCTCACAGCCAACATGATTACTGGCACCAAAAATGAGGATGTTTTTGTGTTTGCCCTGAAAATGACAAGAAACGTATTTGTTTCTTTTTCTCTCCGCCTTTTACTCACAGCCTCTAATTGAATTCACTTCTTGCACATTTAAATGAAGAAAGAAAATTGAGAGGAAATGGTGTCAGAGGCACAAAGAGGGAAGCAGCGTTGCTCTTGTAGAGACTGTAAATGTAGAGCGGTAGGAATGAATCACTCTAATGGCTCAGCTGACATCTCCTCTCAATATTATGACTTTTGAAAACTTCTCTCAAAGATTGATTATATAATACTATATTTACTGCCTGGAACAGAGCGCCCCTTTCCTCAAGTCTTCTGGAAACACAAGAAGTCTACAAGAAAAGACAAAAAGCCAGAGGGAGTGAAAGATGGATAATTTATATTTGAGTGAGATGCTTAAAAGCACGGCATTCGTTTTAATATGCTGAAAACCGTCATGAGCTCACCCGTGTTAATGAGAGAATATGTGACTCACGCTATTGTTCAATGTGTGTGTGTGTGTGTGTGTGCGTGTTTGCCTGAAATCAAACACCTGTCTGGAATGTTTGATTAAGAGAGTGATGCCCAACAACAGATGTTATCAGTTTCTCCTCAAAATGAATGAGTCTCATATGCCTTAAGTGTGGGTGGAGGAGATAAAGCAGCATCTATTCTATTTTATGGCACATTAAAGATGGGGTCCACAGCAGCTGCAAGTGTTTAGAATCAGTTCACAGGGACCTTAATAATCAGACATAAACACAAAAGACCAGCTCTCATCACATTTTTATTTAATAATTATGAGATTTCTACATTTCCATAGTCCATGTTTTTTTCCCTTTTAGAGAATACTTTCTAACTGCATCAGTCAAAACACAGATAGATAGATAGATAGATAGATAGATAGATAGATAGATAGATAGATAGATAGATAGATAGATAGATAGATAGATAGATAGATAGATAGATAGATACAACTTATATATATATATATATATATATATATATATATACTGTATATACTGAGTGAAGGTCTAAGAATGCTGGATTACTTCTGCCGATCGTAGAGTCCAATGCTATACCGAGAATTTATATTGTTTTTTTATACTCTATGGCTATAAAGAAACATTAGTCACAAAAACAGACAAAACAGACACCCTTCATTTTGTTTATGCTTCTTTGTTTGTTATATTAAATAGACATAACTATATATAAAATTACATAAACGTATTAAAGTTTCGTTTCAAAGATGGGAGGACAGTAAATTTTGAAGACTCTGCCATAATCCCGTTTTCCTCAGTTCTCCTCCGCTTTAAATCTCCCCAACCGGAAACCGAAGAGCAGTCTTGCATCAAATGCGGAACTTATGCGCGCATATAGCCTATTAGTGTTTAATACACAAACGTCACCAACATACCAGCATCCTAGTCAGAAAACAATCAATCACTAGTCATGATTGATCTGTAGTACATCAGTTATTAAGTGTTCGATACCCCACCCCCGCTCTGGTATGGTCTCCTGGTATGACTTGTACAGAAATTTAATTTTAAGGAATTGTGCTCTAAACACGATAAACATAATTAAGAACATACTGCCTGACTAGTGTTATGCTAGCTCTAATAGGAGGCACACAGTTAGCGAGCAGCAACAGTCGTTTGGTTATGTAAATAACTTTAAATAATTTCAACTTTATTTTAAGGGCCCTTACTACTAAAAAACACACACATGATCATAATATTAGTGCTCTTTAACCTTTGTGGAAATGCTGGCCATTATGAAGAAGGGAAAAATCTATAACATAAAGGTTAGTTTAAAGACTTTACAAAGGTCAGAAAAACTGAGAATTCACTGGGAGTAGTTTCTCACATTTGTCACAGCTTTTTAGGGTTGTGTTATTTTATGCTAATTATAGTCTGGAAGCATCTGTACTGTAGATGAGACGCAAGTGTGAAGCTGGATAAAAATGCACGCTTATATCTGGGGCACTGTGCTTTTTAAAGCATGCATTGTTTATTACCTGACAGCTGATTGTTATTTTTGCTACAGAAATCTGTGTAAATAATTTACTATGCATTTGAACAGATATATTTGAACAGATAGCACTGGAATGTGTACTCCATATTATTACCTTCATTTTTAAGTTTGCACAAAGTGTGTACAGGCTTATGATTAATTCATATTTTGCATTTGCAATCATTTAACAAAATATTGAAACTATTAATAATAGATAGCAAGTGTTTACTAATGGATTGCTCTCATTTAAAAGAGTATGCGATACAGACAGTGAACTGTAGTTGATCCACCAAGAGAGAGAGAGAGGACAAGAAGATGATTTGAGATACTTTTAATAAACACTAGGAACAAACAAAGCACTACACACTAGAATCTAACATTAACACTGGTCCAGGAAATAAGGAAAAAAGAGAAGATCATCAGTATGTGACTGGGACCTGCTCAGCTTACACTATAAATGCCCCCAATAGGGACCCTAAATACACAAGCCTCCCCAATAGCAGGCTCAAGTTTATTTTTATATTTTTTAAGCTTATATATATATCAAGTTCATGATCACAAGTTTATTTCTCCAAATCACAAGAGATTGAGCTCAGCGTCAATAAAAGAAGATACTTTTCACTCTGTAATTCAACCAATTGGCTTAAACCAAAAGCTAACATTCGTAGGTATTCTAGCTTTACTTATTTACTTCAAGGATTCAATTACTGTGCACTGTGCTTCAACACTACGTGCCAATCCAGTGGCTAGTTGTAGTCAGACAAAATAAAACGGCCACCCCTACACTAACCAAACACACACACACACGCACACACACACAGACCCAATCCTGATACCAAAAAGTCACACAAAGAAAAATAACTGAAGGTGGTTTCGCTCTTTGCACAAAAAACATTAGATACAGCTCAAAATTATGAGACAGGAGAAATACAATTAAACAATCCAATCCAAACCAAACAAATGCATTAACTACTGAACACTGTTACACTGTCAAAAAAAGAGAAAATTAAAGGAAAAGAACAACCCAAAATAAACCGTAAATTCCAAGCTCCTTAATTGAGCAATATCTATGTAAAGCAAGACGAAAAAGGTCCGCAGCCAACTATAATATACAGTAGGTATGTGATTGCATGACATGCCAACCCACCACACAATCAACACTCCATTGTTAAAGGGACCATCCTACTACAAATAGAAAAGGGAATAGGTGTTGTAATTCAATTAGAAACCATAGAAAAACAAGGAAAAAGAACTCAGGCAAAAAGAGGGAAAATCTAATTAAATCACAATGAAACTAAGCATTACCCTTACAGTAAGAGAGTTCATATATCAGAAATGTGATACTGTTTACAATGCATATTTCAGCTCGTCAGGCTGAAATAGATGTGAACTTTGACATTAGGAAAATGACCTGCTGTGTGTATTATTGAGCAGAACTAGTACCCAAATTGTTCACTTGAGCAGTGAAATAAACGCAAAGTCACACAGACAATAGTCACTAGAACAGAGTCGTTTTTCAGAGGTCTTAGAAGCCCCATTACTCCGTATTTATCTACACACACATAGGTCTGGGCTGTGAATCCACTGGAATAATACATGTGATTCTAATGATAATTGGCTCAAAGTGAGAAAGAAAATGTAATTCAAACAGATCTCTTCTATAATTTCATGCAGGGAAGATCAAAGCCCTTTCCAGTGCTAAAGATATTCAGATACAGTTGTCTCGGACAGCTGCCTGATAATCACATTTCAGCAGTTGTCAAAGGAAGGCCTCTGATGGGGCTCAGCCTAGAGTCAGGTCATTATTAGATCCCCATTGTGCTAAATGTTATTTATTGCTGTCAGAGAGCATTAATGTTTAATGTTTAATTCAGCAGTGGAAAATGGGCAGCTCAAACAGTCACAGTCTGATAGGACAAAAGAGCTGACTGAACCAATGCCAAACTGTAGAGAGGGGGGAGAAGAAAAGGGGAATGGTAGAGATTCAAACATATGGCAAAGAGAGAGAGAGAGAGAGAGAGAGAGAGAGAGAGAGAGAGAGAGAGAGAGAGAGAGAGAGAGAGAGAGAGAGAGAGAGAATGGTGGATGTGAAGATGAATGGGCAATTGCTAAGATAATGGTTTTAATTTACATGTGTTGTGAAAGGTAATGATGTAATGTAATGTTTATCTTGTCTGAAGAGTTTAATTTCCATCGGCCTGACCCAATGCTCCATGACACAATGCATTATAAGACATCTCAAATGGGCCTTATAAACAACACAGCAGCTGTGTGCATGCATTAGAGAGAGAGAGAGAGAGAGAGAGAGAGAGAGAGAGAGAGAGAGAGAGCGCAAGTGTGTGTGTGTGTGTGTGTGTGTGTGTAATTGTAAAAGGGGAGAGAGTCCATGATGCATGATTAATTCATTAAGATCTGTTTTGGCCAACAATGCTCTCAATGATTGAAGTAGATTTGATGTTTCAACTACTTATTCTTCACCCCCCATCTCCAGCGTGTTTGTTTTTAACTGCTTTATCTGTTTCTTTCCCAAATTCTTCTCGTTATTGTTCAAGAAAAAAGGAGCTTTTGTAAAGCAGCGAGAGAGAGGAAGACAGCATCCTGCTCCTGAAATACACTGCTGATGTAAAAGGCTCTGATGTTTGTCTTTTAGCCTGTGTAAAGCTCATTCATTATGTAAGAACACATTTATATTCAAGGCGTAGACCTTGAGACCTGAAACCCTCAAACACACACACACACACACACACACACACACACACACACACACACACAGTATAAGATGTGCTTATAAACGCAGCCGTTTATTTTTGCTTGTTCACCTCCCGTTCCCTCCTCACCTCATCCTTTAGCTCTTATGATTAAACACAAATCAGCAGACTTTAAAGGATGCACATTACACCTTTCATGTCCCAAGCTCAAAGAAAGCCGCAGAAAAGACTGCTTTAAATGTGCTGAATTAATATTATAACCGCTTTAGTCCTGCGATCCCTCCCACGGTTTGCTTTGATAATGAAATCGATCCTTTTGCCAGCCGTACACGTGTGACCTTACTCTTACGATGAAAGGAATTGCAATATGGAATCCGGTGTGCGGCATAATATTATCAGAACGAGCAAGTACTTTGCATTTAAATTCTTCAACAGTCCTCTCAGTGCTGTTTTTATGCTCTCACAGAGGCCGCACTGCTAAAACATGTCAAAATAGTCAAGCTGTCATCCACTCAACAACTTCGTCATGTCTAAATCTTCCATACGCTTGATTTCAAAAGCATGTGTGCAGTACTACAGCACAAGCCATTACTGTGGGTAATAATTGTACAGAGAGACAGAGGGAAACGCACAAGTAGTCGGAGCAGCAAACACATTTCAGTGTGTGATAAAGGTGCTTGACATCATCTAAGCAGTGCTGCCCATTTGTAACCAGGTTACCATCTATCTTTCATCAGTAATTGAGAACATAGCCACAGCCTAGAGTGTATCAACAATATAAAATGTTGTTAGCCTTCCATCAAGTTGGTGCAGACAAGAATTAATAGCTGTCATCGGAAAGGGAGAGAGAGAACCTATGCTGTTTTACTGTGTGTGAGAGATTGAGAGGCTCAGTTCATTATCACTGCTGTCACACTGGTGTGTGTGTGTATGTTTTTTTTTAAAGAAATGAATACTTGTATTCAGACAGTTTATTAAATTGATCAAAAGTGATAGTAAAGTCATACAGGGCTATAATCCGGAGCGCCTTATATATGGATCATCATTTTATACGGTAGGTGGCGGTAAAACTCCTAAGCGGTGAGCAGCCGGTAACAAGAAGTAGACAAATGAGAACGTCCTCGTCTCAGTTCTCGCGCATGCGCCCATAAGGAAGTAATGGAATAGTGGAATAAAGTCGTTATTTATGTTTTTTTCGCACAAAAAGTAGTCTCGTCGCTTGATAAACTTATAATTGAGCCGCTGTAGGCACATGGAACATTTAAACCTTTTCTTTAATGACTTTGTGGGCCGTCAAGAGCCAGTCCCTTATGAAGCCTATGGAAGAGTGATCCAGCTCTCAGATTCAATCAAAAATATCTTTATTTGTGTTCCGAAGATGAACGAAGGTCTTACGGGGTTGGAACAGCATGGGGGTGAGTAATTAATGACTTAATTTTCATTTTTGGGTGAACTAACCCTTTAAAGGGTATGTTGGATGGCGCTCTGATTGGTTTATTTCACGTTACGCCCAAACCACACCTATGAATAATGAAGCTACTTCAGACCAACCCCTTTTAGATTTGCACCAGGCGCAAGAGGCATTTATCCCACTGGGAAAATAGCAACAGCGCCGGGACCCGCCCACAAAGTTACTTGCGCTCTGCGCTTTGACACTTGCGTTTCAGATCGTTAAAATAGGGCCCACAATGTTAAAAAAAAAAAAATCTGTATAAAATAAATGTTATACCTTTTAACTTGTTGTTCATCAATTCCTTGGGGTGGGGGGGGGGGGGGGATCTATTAATCTGATGTGGAAATTAGGGTTTCCACATCAAGCAGCACAACTGTTTTCAGCTGTTTTTGATAATAATAAAAAAATATGTCTTGAGCAGTAAGTCAGAATAGAATGATTTCTGAAGGATCATGTGACACTGAAGACTGGAGCAATAGCTTCTGAAAACTCACAAGAATATACTATTTTAGTCTTTCTTGTAAGTTCCTACAACATCCCAATTTACCCATTATCTGGGGAAAATATGTGCTATAGCAAAACAGTATGGACCTTTTTAATATCAAAATTTAAAGCACGTAGATTAATGAGTGAAACAAGAAAAGAAAGAGATAATAATGAGAGAGAATAATGAAATGATGTGTTCCAGAGGCAGCATGATAGAATGTGTTAAGTATTTGTGTGTGTGTGTGTGTGTGTGTGTGTGTGTGTGTGTGTGTGTGCGTGAGAGAGAGAGTGTGTTTGGTGTGTATGTTGAATGATCACTCAGCTCTGCTTGTGTGTGCTCTAATTACACTGCAGATTAGAGAAGGCAAATTAAACTGCTCAGTGCCACTGGCAGTAATGACTGCAGGCAAATGATTGTAATTATGAACAGATTGTTTTACTGTCGATAATTAAAACAACAACACAACTTACTTTACGACTGCCTGCCGATGGCTCTTTAAAAAGAAGTGTTCAAGTCTGTCAAATTATATATATATATATATATATATATATATATATATATATATATTTATATATATTTATATATATATATCTGTTTATCTATACCAAAATCTTTGTTTCCGTCAGTGGTTTTATGTACTCTTTAACACCTGTGCAGGCTATTGCAATCTCAGCCCTGACCATCCTGTGGCTTCAATCACTTTCTCCTCACCTCATTATTCTTAAAACAGGACATGTATCCTGCTTATTACGTAACTACTTATTATAAATAAATAGACAACATCAAATATTGGTTTGGGACTAAATCATTTTGTTATTTAGGGATAAAGAGACCGCACAGGCCAGGACTGGTTTCCTATGCCGTTTGGAAAAGTTTGGAATTTGATTTGAATAATTTCCAGGTCTGGATAAGTGTTGAAAAAAGAAAATAGAGTATAGAAAAATATCTGTGTTTCAAGACTATTTCCCCAATTCAGTTTTCTGAAATATAAAATTAAGAATTTCTAAAAAAAATAAATGTAATTTGCAAGCAGAGTGTTCCATGGCAAATGTTTGGTGATCGTTTAGTGATTGTTGAATACATTGAACAAATTCAAGGTGGACATTTACATTAGGCAAAACTGTTCGTCTTTAGCATAAGCAAGTCTCTTTTGAACTTCACTAAATTGATGTGCATGTGCCACTCAAACCAGCAACAAAGAAAGGAACAGAAAAATGAAGTTGTCAGGGTTCTCTTGTATCTTTGTTCAATGTTGTCATGTTTGTTTTGTGCTTGAGCACATGGCTTACATTTACATTTATTCATTTAACTGACGTTTTTATCCAAAGCAACTTACAATTGCTATATGTCAGAGGATGCATGCCTCTGGATCAACTAGGAGTTAAGTGTCTTGCTCAGGGACACATTGGTGTCTCGCAGTGGATTCGAACCCGGGTCTCTCACACCAAAGGCATGTGTCTTATCCACTGCGCCATCACCACCCCTTTGTTTTTGTTTATGTTGGCCATGTGCTCCCCTTGTTTAGTTCTTGTCTAGTCCTGGTTGTGTTCACCTGGTCCTCGTTTGCTGCAATCCCTTTATATTGTGCTTCCTTGCTGCGTGTCTTTGTTGGATTGTTGTTTTGTGTTCCTGTTCAAGACATTTCTCATGTCATATCCAGGTGTGATTGTCCAAAGCTCTCTCTGGAGCTTGTATCCTTGCAGGTTTTGCTTTGGATTTATCTTAGGCCCCGTCCACACATTTAGTAAACGTACAAATTGTTTGTCGTATTGGCATTTCGTCCAGACGGATTCGGCGTTTTGGGACACTGAAACTGCTATTTTTTTAAACCGGGTCCCAGGGTAGATAAATCTGAAAACGACACCCTTGCGTTTTCTTGTGCACGGCCAATCCCTATATTTTGTGAAACAATGATGTCATCCCCACGTGTTGACTAGTCAGACATTCACCCAACAGCAACAACAACTGCCGAAGTGCTTGTATAATAACATAATATAATGCGGCAGAAACTACTGAGGCTCTTGTATTCCTTTCTTTATTATTTACTTGAATGTATTTTTATTTAATTTATTTTTCTAGGCCTTTACTTTCTTTTGTATGCTATGGTGCTGGTCTGTTGTCTGATTTAAGACATTTCTTATTTTGTAGGGATGGGGATTTAAAGCAAAAATAATATTTGACAATCGATGGGAATAATTTGATTATTACGGCTATTCAAAAAACACACCCCTGATGTCCCACTCCGACATTACATTTCTCTGTAGTTTTGTGAGAAATGTATTGTAGTTTTGTATATATATATATATATATATATTTAATATATATATATATATATATATTTAAACAGAAATATTAAACTAAATACATATAGGCGAATATAGGCTAGAGCAGACAATATAATCAGGACATGGACGCTCCGGCGCAATATATTTTGCATTGCTTGTGAACTGGATCTCATAAATGAACCAAAACTGAGAAACAACATCGAACAACAATTCAAGATGAAAAGAAACATACAACTCTCTTATTTTAATCCGTATGAAGTCCATTACTCCATAGGCGAGTTCACAATACTGCGAAGTGCCGAGCATCGTCAACTTCATCTTTTCAGTCAAGGATGACACAGAAAACATTAGTTTACTAATAAACAATTATATGTCTATATTTGACACATTCGTTACTTTTGCTGGTTCTTTGTGGCAAGCTTTCTGAGCTAACTAATTGAATATAGTGACTCCCTTGTGTACCAGGCAATTTATGATTGTTCAATAAAGTTCTTGGTAAAAAAGAAAAGAAGCAACTGTGCCTAATATTATTGTATAGCCTAGTATATATTTTACTGTCTATATAGTGTATACAGCGCACAAGGTTTTATGCGCTTGCTCTAAGTCTTCTTCTCGCATTTTTAGTGTATCTCTATGGCAGAATTACTGCATCACATACTGGTCTGGGATGTATACTACATTGTTTTCAGTCAGTTTTATTGGTTTCGTGTGTATGCAGATATTTTCCGAGACGCCGCCGTGTTTACAGATTTTTTTTAAAACGAGGAAAAAAAAAACATCGGATAGCTTTGGCTTCGTGTGGATGTGGCCTAAGACTAATTTCCCTTTATTTAGCTTTCTTTAGTTTTCCTGTTTAACTTGAGCTATTCTAGTTTTTGTTTGTTTCTGTCTATCAGATACTTTCTGTTACTTTGCTTTTTTCTTTGAGTTATTATTTAGCCTGGGGTTTTACTTATCTAATACCTAGCTTTCTCCTGTTTTGGACTGGTTTTACTTAAATTTAGTTTAGTGTTTTGTTAGTTTTCATCTCTTTTGAGTTTAGTTTTTCAGTTTCTTAACTACAGTGTTTGCCCATCCTTGTACTTCTTTAATGTATTAGTGGTTTTATTCGTGTCATGTTTCTCCTATGTTTTTCGTCTGTGTGTGTTTGAACCCTGTCCTGCCCACCCTGAGTCTGCACTGACTGCTGGTTACTGGACTGCTCAATCCTGTGCCTGATTTTCCTGTCTAGACCTCTGTTGTGGACAGACTCTGGACTGTGCAACTGTTACACATGGTTTCATCCTATTGTCAATAAATCACCATTCACCGCTCATCTCTGTGCTTGGGTCCTGCTATTTCCAGTGGTTCCTGCAAGTAATCATTTAAATCTGACATCTGACGTATCAGAGGTAAATCTATGCAAGTTATAAAGCGTTTTAGTATATTTAGTCCTTTTCACAATATAGATTGCATCAAAGAAGCTTCACAGACATCAATCAAAACATAATAACAATGTTCGTTTCTTAGTGGAAAAACATCCATGTTTGGTGAATCTGATCAAGGGTATTACTGATTGGTTGATTCATTTGAATATCTATTTTGGTGTATTTATATAGACGCGAGGAATGTTTCCAGTGTGCTTGCTTGATAAAGTAAGCTTTAAACATGTAATATTAATCAATTAAATGGTGGCATGTAGTTTGATGCTACTTGTTGTGCTAATGCACCTGCTGCAGGAGCTTTCTATTCCATAACCTATTTTTTTTTTTAAGAATTCACATATTCAAGTTGGTGGTCATTAAGAATAAAAGCAATAAAACCAATCTGATCGTTGTCTTGTTACCAAGACCATCTTCCCCTCTCTGGTGGATGGAACCACAGATCCCAACGTGAGTTTTAAAATTGATTAAAATGTCAACAATTAAAATAACTTGCTGGTTTAGCTGATTACTTTAAATGTCCATATATATTGCTGTCAGTTCATACTGCTGTTAACACTTTCTCCAACGAATAGATGTGATGAAACCTGTTTTCCTGTTTCTTCATGTGATGTTCAGCATAAAGCCTATACATATATAGGTTTGGTACATATACCAAATAATTGTGTCTGATTTGTCTCAGACGTTACAGGCCTATAGTGGACAATATTACAGTCATATTCATACTGAAGTCATCAGATATATTTTTCACTACAATTGATAACTGAGACGCAAGTTGGCACAAGTTGCTTCTGTATAAAATAGAGAGAGCGAATATGGAGTTATACAAGAGAAATTAATGTAAGGGTGATTTCAGTTACTGGGTGAGCGGACTCATATCAGCGTTGTCATGGTCAGCGGTGAAAATAGATTGCAAGTTGTGTTCCAAAAGTCCCATTAATTTTCTCCATAAGGGAATTGATTTTGAATGATAAGTTATAAATCTTTAAATCGAGACCTGCTATGGGCTACGAGGTTGTTCATTTTTGGTATATGGTTTTGTTGAAGCCACCATACTGCATTATTATTCCAACTCATTTTAAAAATAATCATGTTCAACAGTGAAATTGTGTGAACCCTCTCCAAGAAGAACATCTCAGTTTACGACTGTGACCCTGGTTCACTGAGAGGGAACGAGACGCTGCGTCGAGACGCTGTGGGAACGCCCCTGTGTGATTGCATCGTAAAGCATGTGTATAATCAGTCCAATGGAGAGACGATACGTCATAGGCGGGTGACATCATCAACCAGAAAACTATAAAGCACACCTGACAACAGACCACTCTAGCTTCTGATAGGGCGAAGCAAGTTGATTGTACCATGCAGGGAGTATGGTAGGGCAACAGCGTCTTGTTTCCTCTCAGGGAACCAGGGTTAGAGTCAGAACCTGAGACGTTCCCTTTCAAGGGAACTCGAGCTCCGTCAAGACATTGTGGGAACACTATACCCACTACGCCATAATAGAAAATGACTGTTCTGTGTGATGTCATTGCACACACTAAGAAGCAAGCACCCTAGACCCTGGAGTGGAGCCTAGATCCAAGTCATAGCCTTTGAGGCAGCCATACGCCTAGTATCTTGGTCAGACGCCTCACAGTCCCACAAAGGAAATGTACAAATGATGGGCCCCCTCTCATAGTGTCCAGCTGCAGAGGAGCTGGCTGACTGAGTGAGAACCAGAGTGGATAGTGTGTGTTCTCTAGGATGCGAAAAGGTCTACCTTAGTTTTTCATAGGAGCTCCACCACCTCGGGGTGAAGTCTCCATTTCCTGAGCCTTGGCCCCTACCTCAACAGGATGTCTGCTCCTGGATTATGTAAGAGACCACTGATGTGTTGTCCGTGCCGACAAGCACATGGTGACCACTCATATCTGGCAGGAAGTGATTGAGAGATCGTAACACCAGCATCATTTCTTGCTGATTTATGTGCCAAGAAAGTAGATGGTCCTGGCAAAGACCTTTCACCAAGCGACCACTCACAATCGGCCCCTAACCTTTGAGGGAAGCATCCGTCGATAGCATAGGTGTCAACAAGAAGACCCCAGCACTGGGCGAAGTACCAAAGTTTGTTCCACATGACTAAGGCACGAAGGCATTGCTGCATGACCTTGATCATGTGAAACGGATTTCCCCTCGGAGAAAGCACCTTGGTCCTGAGCCACCACTGCATGGGTCTCATGTACAGGAGGCCAAAATTATTACGCAGCTGCCATGAGACCCACCAGTCTCTGAAACGGTTTTGCAGTGAGTGACTGGACTAGTTTTACCTAGGCCAAAGGGAAGAATCCGATATTGGAACGCTTCGCCCCCGAAAGCGAACGTCAGGGACTTTCTGTGACGAGGACGGATGGCTACATGAAAGGGTACATACTTCAATCTATTGTGACAAACCAGTCCTCAGACTGAATCTGTGACACAATCTGTTTGAATGTAAGCATCCATCCTTCTTTGGAACAATGAAATAACAACTGAAAGCCCCTGACTCCCTACTGGGAGGAGGAACCCTTTCTATAGCCTCCTTTTGCAGAAGAGTCTGTACTTCTCTCTTCACAACCAGAGCCTGCTTGGGGTTTAGGACCCCTAGAATTCTAGGCTGAAGTATCGAACTGAATTCTGAAATCATTTCTATATTGAGCCGGACCCAACAAGGTACATTTGTCAATAGCTTACACACTGCCAGAAAATCTACTAAGGGCACCAGTCTCTCGAGACTGGCCTCTGGTATTGGTCAAACAGCCACTTCAGTACCCTGTAACGGCGAACCGGCAGGGAACAACCGAACTGACTGTTCTACTACCCTCCTCGGAGGATCGATTGGGAACGCTGACACCTTGGTGCCCTGAAGCGGCGAACCGGCAGGGAACAACTGATCTGGCAGCGCTGCGAAACCTCCTCAGAAAGTTGCTTTCCAGGAATGATAACATAACCAGAGCCTGCTCGGGGTCCACCCTGTAGGGAGGACCGTGGGAGAAACGTGAGAAGAGCCACTTTCAGTGGAAGGCACAGAGAAATTTGGCTACACGCGACCGCCTCCCGTCGAGGACGCCATCGCGGCCCACTTATGTCCATCCCCGGATGGAAAACAGCCTCTTTGCCTTCCAGGCCATTTAGAGCCACTGCTCACATCGCCGAGAAGGCATATATTTTGGCTGGACACGCAGCATCTGCCCTCCACACGATGACAATCCTACAGGTCTTCAACTCTACTCTTGGGGTCCCTGGATGAAGTAGGCCTGGACCCCGAGTCCCTCAGGAAGCTGCACTCGACCACGGATATGGCTCTGGCCGCCTCTAAGAAGGTCGCTCAAGGGCTTGGCCTTAACATGGGCAGTCTTGTAGTTCTGCACTGCCATCTGTGGCTGACGTTCCTGGATGCACCGGTAAGCCCGTAGGGTCTTTTCGGCGTTGCGGTCGAGGCCTTTTCTGAAAAGGATGCTGAGATCTTGAAACAGTCAAAGAAGATACCGCACCTGCTGCCTAGACGGTCTCAGCAGCAAGTCAAGGGTTGTGATATTTCCATTATTCTGTCCTTCCTGCAGGAACGCCTAGACGCAGGCAGCTCCCCATTTAAAGCGAAAGTCTACGTGGCCGCTATTGCCACCTTTCGTGATATGATAAATGGTTATTCGGTGGGAAAACACCCTTAATCCGTATAGCCGTTTAATCCTTCCCACCTTCGCCAGATGCCAGTTTGTGACCTGTCCTTAGTGCTCAGTGGGCTGTCCGACCCTCCCTTCGAACTAGCCGAATCTAGCGACCTTAAAGTGCTGTCAGTTAAGATGGCGCTTCTACACATGCTGGATTGCGGGAAATGAGTGGGAGACTTGCAGGCCCTGTCAGTGAACAGTGTGTTTATGCAGTTCGGACCAGTTCTGTTCAAGCATTTTGCCACATACGTAAAGTCTTGTTGCCTCTTCTCAGAGGACTACGTTTACGCGAGTAACCAGAGACGTTCTTTCCCTCATTAAAACCATTACGTCTTGTACCTTTGCCCTTTTGTTGAATTTTTAAATACAATTTTGTAATAATTCGTTTCATCTTGGTTGATTCAGTTCATGGTTTAAAATTAATACTTAAAAAAATCCGATAACACTTTATTTGAAGGGGTGTGCATAAGACTGTCATGACACTGTCATAAACATGACATAACACCTGTCATGAACATGAAGGAGTCTTTATGAATGTTTATGACTGTTGTCATCAGTGTCATTTGGTAAATTATGACACTTTTAAAGCAAAGTTGACATTGTTTAAAATGTCTTTGTCATGACAACTTGACACTGACCAAGACAAACATGTCTTGATTATGACAACTTGACATTAACAAAGACAGAAGTGTCTTTGTTATGACAACTTGACATTAACCAAGAAATCATAACTAGTCAAACGTGTTCCACTTTACCTAAGGTTTACTTGACACTGTTGTTAAAGCATTTGACAGTGTAATAACCCTTAATGACATCTTTATAACTAGTGCAATGTGTTCCACTTTACTTGAGGACAAGTAAAATATTCATGTTACAGTTATAATGGTGTCATGACAACCAAAGTTAAAACCAACCATAACACATGACAGGGTAATGTAATGTTAACACAAAGCTAAATAACTTCTTTAAGTTTGATAATTAGACCTGTTATGACATATTTGTGACAGGTTGACAGGTTATAATTTCTTTATTATAAGTTGTCATAACAAAGACATTTTTGTCTTGGTTAATGTCAAGTTGTCATAACAAAGACATTTTTTGTCTTGGTTAATGTCAAGTTGTCAGAACAAAGACATTTTAAACAATGTCAACTTTGCATTTAAAGTGTCATAATTTACCGAATGACACTTAATGACAACAGTCATAAACATTCATAAAGACTCCTTCATGTTCATGATAGGTGTTATGTCATGTTTATGACAGTGTCATGCCAGTCTTATGCACACCCCTTCAAATAAAGTGTTACCAAAAATCCATACTCCAAGGTAGCTGAAAAAGTGGTTGGGCATTATTGCACTCTATTAAGAGATATCTGATTGCCGAATGCCATGATTGCCCAATCAGAATCAAGTTCCAGATAATGCCAGATGATAATAATAGTTCCTTAGATGTAGCACATTTCTGGACAAGTTCACTCAAAATGTTTTGCAGAAAACTCCCCACACTCTTTAGCTCTTGGTATGTGTAATATTCTCTGTTATGGAAGTGTGCTATTTATCAGTATTCCTAAACCTAACTTTGTAAAGCGACCTTGGGCATTGGAATGGTGCTATAAAAATACAATTATTATTATTATTACATATTAGCCATGTTTGTAATCCCACACCTGCTGTGAGAGAGTCTTTTATATGATGTGGCACTCAGCAGCGGCAGCATCTTTACTGTGGGTGCTCATTACTGAAAGTCCTATAAATGTCTCTGTCATTTGATCTTGTTTTTTTTTTTTTTTTAATTCATTATGAGCCAGCTTAATAAAGCTGTGTGTGTATGGATTTGGTTTAAAGTCTTTATTATTAGTGTCAATTAAATTTGCTTGGACATTGTAAAATTATCTTTATGTGCATGTATGCATAGAGCAAAAACATGTGATGCCAAACAATGATAATTCAAAACAAAGGAAGAAAATATGTAAATTGTCACTGAAATCACGAAGGAAATCAGTGGAAATGTTTGTGGTTAGTCAATAACAAAAAGAAGTGAACCTTTATTGTCATTGCCTCTCTCTTTTGTGTTCCAATAAGGCAGGTTTCACATGATAACAGATGGTAACTCATTTTACTTCAGCCCCCTGAGCTGCGTTTGTGTGTAAGAGAGAGACAGTGAGTATATGTGAGACAGATTTGACTCATACATGCCACGGGACTGCTGCTGTTCTCCTCTTCTACTGTCCCTCATCTGTAGTAGAAAATGAAAGTGTGATGAAATGTAATATCATCCCCCTTGGGTAACTCAAGGGAGACAAGCAAGCAGAACACAATATATATAATGGATATTACTGCAGTTCAGTACACACACACGCACACACACACACACACACACACACACACACACACATAGGGACATTTGCACATACAGTACAAAATTGTACAAAATAAACACACAGTTGCTTGCATACAAACCCAAACAGATACTCGCATGTACGCATGCACAAACACTGTTATTTTCAGAGGAAGATTAACATTAACCTCAGTTACCTTTTTTCTGTTATGTCCATGAAATTCACTTATATTTACCATCAGTCTCATTTTCCATCTTCCTAATGGATTTCAATAACAAGCCTTGAACTTCTGAGCCTCTGAAAGTACCGCGCACAGCCATGACAAACCCAAATCACTGGATAACATCTATTATTCATTATCTAAGCCATGTAGAAATAAATTGCTTTTCTTCCAGTCAAGGTTGACTGGGAGAGATGAGGGAGGGGGGAGGACGGAGTAGAAAAGGAAGAAAAAATGTGTGTGTGTTTGTGTACACTGTGCTGCGGACATATTGGATCTGTCAGGGTCTTTGTTATAATGTCAAGTTATAGCTGTAAAAGGCTCTTAGCTCTTAGCACTATAGCAATATTTCTCTGTTCAAAGAAGAGCTTGTGTGTATGTGTAATTCTTTAAAATAGATATGATGGATGTTTGCAGTGTGACCTACTAATGGATACTGAAAAAGAACAAAAACTGTTCTTCATCTGAATGTATGTGTACCAGTCTAATGAAATCGATGCTCACAATATATATATATATATATATATATATATATATATGTGTGTGTGTGTGTGTGTGTGTGTGTGTATTTTTTTTATTAATTAATGGCGATTATTAAAAGATGTTTGAGGTGCTGTGTATACAGTACATATAGGACTACCCATCTTTTAATTTATTGTTAATACAAATATATTTCCCTATTAAATATATATTTGACATATTTATACAACATTAAAAGAAGCTTGAGGTGTTGTGTGTCTTTGCAGTATATATATATATATATATATATATATATATATATATATATGCATAAAATATTTATAAAGAAATGTTACAAATTAATACATATTGAGGCAACAGAACACTAATTACATTTAATACAATATATTATTTTTACATGTTATATTTATACATATTCATATTTATTGAGTCCATATATGTAGGCTATGGATATATTTTATATACCTTGAGCCTCTTTTTGATGCTCACCATTAATATGAATATGTAAATGCTCTCTCCATTAGCGGGTGATGGGTGTCCTAGTCTTTTCTTGCACATTACAGCTATAAATATAGGCCCATGGATTTTGTCTGGCATTGCTAATATATTTAAACAGATGGCAGCACACATATACTGCATTAGTCAACTGCTCTTTTGTTCTCTCCAATATTTATAGTACACACACTGCTGGATAACCTGAACAGCTATTATATAATAAAGTGAGATAGAACTTTGTACCTTGAGGTTAAACACTTACACACACTGTTATATGTTTGCATGTGAGTTTCATCGAAGTGAAAGTGGTAATTGGTTATTATGAAAAGTATAAAGGAATCCAAGTCCCTTGATATACACAAAAACACAGACTCCTACACACTGTAAGTACATTACAGCTTTTATAATAATGTGTTAATTAATAAGAAGACTATCTAGTCCAACGCATTTGCTGCAACTCACTTGTGACTATTTCCGCAGCTGTGTGAACAAAAGTGTTTGTGAAGTTGTGTGTGTGTGTGTCTGCTCCTGCCTCCCTCATGTTATAGGTTGCTATGGATACAGCTTTTGACAGGCCCTTGTCAAATGCTTAGTTCGATACTCTGTGTCCACAGAGAGCAGTTTCTTTGATCATAGTTCAGAGCTAAGGGATCTTAAAAATCAGGGCAAGGGACGATACTTTGAAGACAAAAGTAAAAGAAAAATCCATTGGTTGACACTGTTGGAGTGTCAGTGCATTTCCTTAGTCTATCCATAACGAATATCTCAGACAGTTTGTAGAAGATCATGTAAAGATGTTTTTGTTTTTACCTTGACAAGATTGATTCAATAAGCAATGATTCACTCAAACTTAGTTATTAATGTACAACCCTGTATAATCATTGTATGTAACCATGATCAATTGATCTACAAAAAGTAAAAGCAACCTAAATAAAAATGTCTCTTTGACTTTCTTTTAAAACATGCTTAAGAGAAAGTAAAGTCATATTAATCCTGTTAGATAATCTCCATGACATGGCTGCCTGAGTTGTTTGATTATTGATTGTTCTCAAGAATTGACGAAAAGTAAATTAAATGGCTTCCCAATCAATTATCTTTTCAGTAAACTCTAAAGGAATTGCCAATTGGATCTTGATGCCTTTCTGTGTCCAGATGAGATTTAGTGTGTGAGCCAATCAAAATCAATAAAGACAAACTGGAGTTAACCCTTTAATTACTAGCAAAGCTTGCTTTAAGACTAACAATGAGTATATAGAAGTTGTCTCCTAATGCTCCAATAAATTCAAACCAAAATGACATTACAGAGTGATCCATATGGAAGTATTCATTCGCTTTTCTGCTAAATTACTGCTGTATTTTTTTTTTCTAACCAACCTCATCAATGCTCTTTCCTGGGTCTTTATCTTATTTTACTTTATCTTTGGCTCATATAGATTTTCAAATTTGCTGCAGTTCCAATAAAAGATGAATAGCAATGCTTGCTGTAAAATAAACCTCTAAGCTCAAAAACAACTCAGACAATACAATACAAAGGGTATGTAAAAAATATAGCTTGACAGGTTTGATAGGCAGATGCTTTGATTAAAATATCAAAACACCACCCACAAACAGAATGACTTTTTTTTTAATGAAAAACAGAAAGGAGAGAGACAGCACCTGCAAACATCATTGGCACTGGTGATTAATGAATCCAATAACTCTCATTAGAGTTCAAGGTAGACTGGCATCACATCTCTGTCTTCTGCTGAATGTGGCTAGTACATTCTTTGAAGCAAAAATGCTTCCTGTTCCCATGAAATAGTTTCAATTTTATCACAAAGTTTAACCAACAGCAGCTTAACTTCATGCATGAAAATAAATGTTTGTTTAAGTATCTTGCTTAATTCTTCATTCATAGCACTGCATTTTGTGTTGCAGTTCAGTGTTTACAAATAAATCCCTCAGACTGTTTGATGGCAATGTGTGTTTCTCTGTAATAAATAGCTATAAGTGCAAATGGCATTGATTAACCTTTAATTAAATTTAAATAGCTGAAAAAAAAAATTATTCCACAATTATTAGCACCCTTAAATTCTAATTAGAAAAAAAAAATCAAACTAAAGTAAGTTCACCTGATCACTACAGGAACACTTAAGTTTTAAGTCATTACTTCCTGTTTCGCTGGGTTCTAAATATAAAGTGACATGCAGGACAAATACCTAGTCGCCAATCATGGAGGATGGTTTGAGTTGCCAAACAAACTGTAAGGATTGTAAGTCTGAAAATTGCAGATGCTAATTGTGTCTTGTTGGTCAGAAAGTCTCTACAACTATGACCAGGCCTCACCTATATAACCACAATTTGTTTGGGAAGATTGGAAATAAAAAATATTTTTTGTAACCCCTCCAGTTCAATTCTTAACACTCTGAGCAGGATTCAAACTGGCTTTTCTGGGATGGGAGGTGGGCACGCTAAAAAGGACGCTAACGACTGCATCCTCTAGGGCCCTATTTTAACGACCTAAGTGCATGGTCTAAAGAGCACGGTGCACTTAGGGTGTGTCCGAATCCAGTTTTGTCTTGTTTAATGACGGGAAAAATGGTTGGCGCGCCCAGCGCATGGTCTGAAAGAATCAAAGTCTGAGGCTATGTTTACACGGAAACGACTCTGAAGAGATAACGCAAAAGTGGTGTTGCGTTGTCACTTTTTATTCTGCGTTTAGACGACCTTTTTTGGTGGAAAATCCGCGTGCATCTGGTGACACAAAAGAGTGTGAAATTCTATGTAGTATGCACTCCAGGCAGCTAGGTGGCAACGTGAAGCACTGTCACACAACAACACCAAGTCTCCGCGTCTGCGTACAACCTTCACTGTCAAGCAGACTTTTGCGTTTTACCATTTACACGGCAATGCGGCGGTGGAGTGTTTTTAAGATTTCTACTCTGGAGGGTCGTTTCACTTTTTTGCGTTTTTAAGCCCCAAAAACGGTGTCGCCGTGTAAACGAAAGGCACATCCGATAAAATATTTTTACGTTTTCACCTGCGAGTGTTCTCATGTAAACAGGGCCTGAGAACTGCAGATACTTTGGGTCCTGTTGGTCATTGGTCCTGAATTGTGCAATGGCAGAATTTGCCAGTGGAAAGACTGAATGCGTCTCTGACCATCTACAGTATGTAACAAGCCGGATTCCACCATATCTTTATGTACACAATGTAGCAAATTAGCTCTGTGAATTATTAATAATCAATCATAGCTTGTTACAATATTATGAATATTCGGATCAGTTAATCGGTTTGACTTAATGCTACATTAACATTACACCACTTACATCAGTTCATCTTGTCAACACTCAATATTGGTTATTAATTAATTAATAGAAATGCACATTTCCGGGGCATGGGAAATGACTTTCTTACTAAGTACTTGTTATGTGGATGAAGGATGAACCCAATTGAATCAGAAACTGATTCTCAAAGGGGTTTATTTAAGGACAAAGACAGAAAGCAAAACCCACGATGGGACAAAACAAGACAGGGTAAAACACACTAGACTAAGACTATAAACTAACAACTTTGACAGGAACAAACTCTTCTTGTAGACAAGACTCTCAACAGGTTACTCACGGATTGATACAAACACAAAGTATGACCACGTCAAACAATGAACCAACCCAGGACAGCAAACACAAGGGGATAAAATAGGGAACACTAAATGACGAGGACAGGTGAAACTGACTAGATAATGGGCTCTATGCACGGCAGTATTTCCGGTGAAGGTGTAAGGATGCTCGATAACTTCCGCCGATCGTGGAGTCCAATGCAATACTGAGAATTTATATTGAATTTTATACTCCATGGTTATACTAATGAAACGTTAGTCACAAAAACAGATAAAACAGACACCCCTCGTTGTGGTTATGCTTCTTTTTAAAATCATATTAAATAAACATAACTATATATAAAATTACATCTAAACGTATGTACGTTTCATTTCAATGACGGGAGAACAGTAAATTTTGAAGACTCTGCCATAGTCCCGTTTTCCTCGGTTTTCCTCCGCTTTAATCTCCACAACCGGAAATGGACGAGCATCCTTGCGTCAAATGCGGAACTTATGCGTGCATATAGCCCATAATGACAAGGCGAGGATAACAAGAGGGCGGGGTTATGTAACGAGACAACACAAGCACATGGTCCAAACAGGCCATGTGCTTGTACACAAAACATGGGTCTGTCATGATCCTGCCACAAGACCAGGAAAAATCTAAGACATGATGGCAGAATCATGACAGTACTACTAAGAGCAGTTAGTCAAGATCTATGATAAGTTACTCCAGATATGAGCTTGAGACATGGACAACTTTACGTGTGATATGAAAAAGACTTTATTAACTAGACTAAACATTTAAACTGCTCTAAAATACACATACATGCATACAGTTTGTCAAGGGAAAGAGAGCTGAAGCAGAATACAGGAAAGCAAGAAGTTATAGCATTGTTTGATGTTCAGCAGATCGACAGCCTTAGCAAACCATCAGTTTAGTTCTAACACAGCCTTCTTTAAAAGGGGTAATGATTCTTCATGTATCAAATAATGAGACTACGTTTGTTACTTGCATGTCTCGCCAATTTGAATTAAACTGTCCTGATGCAATTTGTTGCAGCTCCAGTGTTGGGTTAGGGTTATTTTTTGCTTATTGCAACTTTCAGCTGCAACCTCTAATGAATTCATTTCACAAGGTTAGAGATACAGAGAGAAATATTTATTTTAACCACCCGAGCTGCTACGGTTGCATGATGTGTCTTTACTGATGATAAACTCAGCAGAATGTCTGCTGAGCAGAGAATATCTGAAGTTTATTTCAGCATATTAAATATGAAACCAAGCACTACAGTTGGGGCATTTGGCACTGTGCTGTGTATCCAAAGAAACTGACTGCAACTGATGCATTGCCAGTGGTTTCTATAAAACTATACTGAATCCAGTAAGGGAATGTAATCCAATCAGAAATGTACTTTTATATGCAGCATATGTTATACAGCTTGCAGCAAAGGATTCCCAGCATGCGTTTGTTGTTGAAAGACGCAGTGGAAATGATGTCTTGCTCTGCTGTAGTGCTGGAAAATGAGCATCATTATATAGCCTTGCCTCTATTCATGAATTCATGTCATGTGGCTGCTGTTATATATGATATGATGATATGATACAGTACACTTCATGTCTTGAATTACACTGTCTAAACTGCAAGTGAGCAATGCAATAAATACTGTATAGATTGATATAATTATAATTAACAAAGCTGTCTACAAGGCAAGTGAGTTTTTAAGCGACTAAAGGCTAGGGTTACTATATGTTTGTGTGTGTGTGTGTGTATATATACACACACACACACAAATATATATATATATATAATTCTGATTTTGATAATTAGTCCTAAATTGCTAAAACAATTAGCTATCCTGTTTGAACAGGTAAAAATGGAAACATAGGCATGTTGTCAACCAAATACGTCATTTGATCATTAAAAGCACAGTGCATATGAAGCTAAAAAATAATAGCTAAATGTAAAAAAGGCCAACGGCAGACTGATTTCCATGTCTCATTTAACACATAACATTTAAATGTCATTTAACAACTCTAATTTGAGATGGTAATCATTTCCCAGTAAACCAAGCTGATGACTTAGTTTGACATCTTAAATAATGAACTTGGTGTGAGAAAATGGTGCACAAAAGGCCACTGTTTTCAGTGACCACACAATTTCTCAGCGGATAGAGGCTTGTGTGGGAGTTGTGGGTAAATTGATTTAAGAACAGTATCCAACCCACTTACCCAGCTGGTCTTAACTCTAATGAGGCTTTAACCAGGATGTGGGATGGCTTTCTTCATACAACCTACAGTTCAGCACCACACAATGAGGCCCATAACAAAGACTCTGAAGATCTATTGGTTCAAACTGCCATTTTTAAGTAAATTGTGTGGTCAGCAATTCTCTTGAATTGAGTCCAACCATATAACATTCATCTCATGTGAAAAGAAACTTTATAGACTTTGACAACTGGCTTTACTTTTAGAATTATTGTGCTGTTTTCATTTGAAAACAGAGCTCCTTCTAGAAAATGTTTTGTATAATAAGCATGTAAAGAAAGCTGATGTTAGACCTTAACTGGGTTATTTCACAGTCAAATTTTTAAAGGGATATATTGGATATACACAAAAACACAAATTCTCTCATCATGTACTCACCGTTTTTATGTTGACAAACGACTTATTCTGTGGAATATAAAAGATACCTATTCATTTTTTTTTTTTTTTTTTTTTTGTCATTGGTCATCCAAATAGTTTGGTTACCAACATTCTTCAAAATATCTTCTTATGTCTTATGCATAATATGTTTGGATCAACATAAGAGTGAGTAAATGATGATAGATTTTTTATTTGTGGTTGAACTATACCTTTGGTCATGAGCTAACTCTGTCCAATATACAGTTTCTCTTCACATTAGTTAAGTATATCGTATAGCTATATAGGATATTTTCAATTTAATTAATCCTCCTTCAAAAGGGGGCTATAGAACTGGTTCCTCCTCCCAGTTTGGAGCTAGTTTATTACAGCCCATATTTCATTGTCCCAAAGAAGGATGGCGGGTTGTGACCAATTTTAGATTTGTGCCTATAAAATCGCTCAGTAGGGAAGCTCACTATCATTCAAGATGCTCACTATCAAGCAGGTCGTGTCACAAATCAGGTCCGAGGGCTGGTTTGTCACGATAGATCGCTTACTTCCACATTTCCATCCTTCAACAACACAGGAAGTTCCTGCCTTCGGTGGCGAGGCATTTCAATATAGGGTTCTTCCGTTTGGTCTAGCTATCTCCCCGTACTTTCACGGAGCAGATGGCGCTTCAACATCGAGATGTCATCCTTGCACATATCAGGAAGTTGGGGTTGAGGCTGAACGCGAAGAAAAGTGTTTTTCTCCCTCTCTGGGCGTCGTTTGGGATTCGGTCACCCGCATCGTGAGCTGCGTCCAACGTTATATCTTGGCCTGTTGTACATGAGACCGCAGTCTGTGTTCCCACAGCGTTTGACGCAGCGTCTCGTTCCCTATCAGGGAACTAGGGTTACATACGTAACCAAGATGACATTTACTCAAACTTGCATATATTATGAAATTACTTTTTTTATATTAATCTAAAATAAATTTGTCCATTAAACCTTTGACAAGTTTGATCACACTGATTAAGATCTGCATTGGCGCTGCCCCGGAGCCAGAGAGAGCAAAAAATGACGATTGGAGGAATTTTTCCCAACAAAAAATACATAAATCTCTCGTCTCGGGGGATATGAGGGTGGAAAGCATAGTAATTTGAAAATAATACAGGTTTTCTAGTAATTATCCCTTTTAAGGTGCAAGGGTTAGCACTAAAGTTCATGGTTGCATAGCAACGACAGACGCCACGGGAGCGCAAGCTGGAAAGGAGATTCTCCTTGTGGAAAGAAGAAAGCGGTGTGGCCTCTCTTTCCGCTTGTTTTTAGACACAATATCGAGGGCTTGGAGCCAGAAGGGCGTAAGTGGCTTTTAACAAACTTTACAGGAGAGACAAAATAAAATTTTTACCACGCTTCAGTCACCTGTATTAAACCACAGACATTGCAACCACCGGCATACTTACATGAAATGAGTATTTAAGTAAAAAAATGTATGGCATATTAACACAATGAACATGTTCTAAAACATTTTCAAAAAAACAAAAAGTCAAAGACGTCAGATACGCCTTTTTGTTGCTTTATTCAATACAGTTTGATCTCAGATAGGTATTTTGGCACCATTTGATAGAGCTCATCGAGACCTTTATTTTGATATAAAGAACTCAAATTCGCCAAAAATGCCACTTACGCCCTCGATATGTGAACGGCCCCTAAGGGGACTCGTGGTGTATGTAGACACAGAAATCACTCATTCTACATAAAAATATAACAGTTCATTTTGTAAGGTTTTTATAAACATAGTTATGCATATTATAATGCATTTCTGACAATAGATCCTCATACATTTTACACACTGCACCTTTAACTAAGATGAACTAATTAAACCATATTGTAAAGTGTTACCAGTATATTTATAAATAAACATTAACCTAAATAAATGTAAACATTTTTTACTGCCTTAGTTCATAACACATAACACAATTACTATGTAAATGGTTTGAATGTTGTTTTGAGGTGTTACCAACTTATCATAAAATATTTCCATGTTGACAGTGCTTTACAAGGTTTCATTTGACTCTGTGTTATTAACTGTAACAAAAAGCAAATCTGGAAAAAAAGCAAATTGACTAATTATTAAATTGTACAGGCCCTGACTGTTCTTCTCAGTATAATGACTAGCACTACATGTTTGGATTATGCATTTGTCCATTCAATTAGGCATCTGTGGAGACTAAATTAAATGGAAATAGTGTGAGTGACAACAGTCTGGATTTATACCGGCCACATTATCATATATTCCAGCTAATGTGTATTGAGTGAACTCCAAGCAGGCTCAGGAAGATCGCATTCTGTATGTATCAGAGGGAATACATGCATTAATGATTTGGTGTGTGTGTGTGTGTGTGTGTGTGTGTGTGTGTGTGTGTGTGTGTGTGTGTGTGTGTGTGTGCGTGCGTGCGTGCGTGCGTGCGTGCGTGCGTGCGTGTGTGTGTGTGTGTGTGTGTGAAGTGTGTGTTTCTCCACACCATCTTGCTTCTTGAGTGTGATCCATAGCTGTTCTGATTGGGAATAGGTTACTGTTTGTACATTTGTAGGATACTAACGATAAGGCAAATTTGAAAATAGGCTGACATGTGAAAATGACCTGGCAAATAATTAGCAATAATTACAGGGGTAAATTTGACATTGCCAGAGACTTGTTGTTTGTTTTAATGTTGTCCATATTATCTATATTGCCCAAGATATTTAATTGCTCATGCTCATTTCCTCTATTTGTAAATTTAGATAACCCTTTCCACCATTTAACTCTAAAACTAGTTAAATGCAAATAAAATAAATTGTTAATATTTTACTCTATAATGTAATGTGTGAACAATTTCATTAACCCTTATGCTGCATTAGGGACATTTTTGGTCTTTTGCAGTTTAATTTCTTTGACCATTTTGGCTGTTTTAATGCAAATGGTATGAAATTTGGCAAAATTGTGACTTTTTGGATACATGTAAAAAATGTGATCCCATTTTGCAAAATATATATAACACACACTGTGTAGATCAAATAGTAACACTCAGCACCATAAAGACCAAAAATGGCCCATTGAAACCCATTAAAACGTTGTTTAAATCTGAGGCTGTCAGTAATACATGAAACATGATTTTTGCACAAACATCCTTTCATTTTGAAGCAAAAGCATTATATTTGCATTATATAGTGTATTCCACCAGATGACGTCACTACATATTTATTCCCTATGGGTGGAAATGCACCTTATTTTAGGCAATAGGCAATGTTTAATAGGTGGCCATTTTTGGTCTCTAATGCGCTAAGTGGGATTTTTTGCAAAGTGGGACTGTGATAATCCAAATCTAAAGTTTTCTCTTTGCATTTAGTTTATTGAAAATAATTGAATTTTTGTGTTTTTTCCTCTTATACAAATCGATGGTTTCGCAAACAAAACGGGTAATTAAAGGGTTAAAATCCTGAAATTGAATACATTTTTGGTAGTTATGATGAGGACTGATGCTGGTTAAAAGATTTAACTTGGTAAAAGTGGAAAATAATAATAATATATAATATTTTAGGCAATGTTTAATATGTGGCCATTTTTGGTCCTTAATGCACGCATTTTTGAGTTTGATTTTTTACTTCTATGACCCTACTCTAAAGCCCAGGGTTGACAGCACATCAAATTCAAGTACAAATAACAAGAAAGACTATTCATATCCTCACCAAAGAAATCATTTTATGGTATTTGCTATAACAGCATGAAGGACTTTGTGATCTGTTTTGATGGCAGGATCATGATAAATTATGTGTCTCTTTGTTTCTGCAGCAATCCCTGAGACGTCTGATGGAAAGTCTGTTTTTCATTTTGCAATTCTTTCAGCCTCACAGTGTAGAACCTCAAACTGTCTACTCTAGAAGAGGTGTTTGAGAGAGAGGACGAGTCTTTAGGGAACACTGAGTAAGATGAATGAGGTCCGTTTGAAAGTCAAAGATGACCACCCTCCCATTGCACACTACCAGCCACAACACTATTACCTTACCTGACAATGTCTGCACCACACTAATTACAGCCCTAGTGATGAGAAATATTAGCAAAAAGAGTCTCCATACTAATGATAATGATAATACATTATTCAATAATTATAAACTGTTTGCTTGAATTTGTGAAAAAAAAACAAATATATATATATATATATATATATTAGCTTCTCAGGCCTCTGTTCTCAAGCTGCTATTTGTTATGTCGTTTTCTCTATTAAGTTTGTAGTTTGTATCTGTGAATTTGAAGAGAGAGAGAGAGAGAGAGAGAGAGAGAGAGAGAGAGAGAGAGAGAGAGAGAGAGAGAGAGAGAGAGAGAGAGAGAGAGAGAGAGAGAGAGAGAGAGAGTGCCCCTAATCTCCTCTGATTCACTTTGACATGTGAATGACACTGTGAATGGTTTCCATGGAAATAAATGTGTAAAATTTATGCATGCACCTTTTTTTCTGTCTCAGCCAAAAAGAGGGAGATTTTGCTAATGGGGTGTACTGGTCTCTCAATCTCTCTCTCTATATCTGTCCGCATCTCTTTGTGTATGTATAAATGTGTGTATGTGTGAGTATGTACAAATGTGGATGTGTGTATCTTTCTCTGGGCTTAGTGGCCATTAAATTGTGTGTTGTTCTTAGGCATCAAAGCATGTTAGCATGATTAGCAGTGATGCCACGTATGAAAGCACAACAATGTTAAGGCTGGCATTTAAAACTATTGCCTCATTCAGCATGAACCTCCAATTATCATGTACCATTTGATGTTTTGCCACATTTGTATTGGCATACACTGGATTTAAAGTAAGACATACACAAGATACAAACTAGCTGAATAATAAGCAAGCAACTAGACACACACACACTCATGCACAGAGGCATAGAGGCAGTGGACAACCCCCAGGGTGCAATTTTACTATTTTGGTTTCCTGCATTCCAGGAATTGTGTTAGTGTGTGCGTGTGCTGGTGAAACAATGAGCATTACATCCATCATTACATTTTCTAAGGGCATTATTCAACTTCTCTTAGCCATATTTTACAGCCTTATTTTTAATGCCACATTCTTAGATTTCAAAGTCATAGCTCACATCCAAAACTGCTTCTCTTAAATCCTGCACCTCATAAAATAAATATTTGGTAATGCTTTAGAATTCCTTCATTAATGATTAACTACAGAGGAACCAATGAGTAACACATTATTAACAATCTAGTAACTATTATTAACTAACAAGAAACTCTGATTAATAAACTAAGTAATAGTACACAGATAAAAGTGGAGGTTCACTATTAACTAATCAATAACTACAATTTTTAATGCTTCCCAGAGAACTACGGAAAAAAGTTTATTAACAATCTAGTAACTACTATGAACTAACAAGAAACTCTGATTAATGAGTTGGTAAGTAATAGCACACAGATTAAAGTAGAACTTCACTATTAACTGATCAATAATTACTATGTTTTAATGCTTGCCAGAGAAACACTGATGTGTTATAAAAGTGTTATAATTCATGCAAAATGAATCAATAACCATTCCAGGACAAATGACTGGCATTACATTAACTTTTTAACTGCTGTAAACAAATACACAAGGTTGTTTACATAATCAAAATGGAATAGCATAGCCGCCTTATGATTTGGGAAAGCTGTTAATTTTTGGCCTATGCTATATAACTGAATAATTTTAAAGAAATGGATTTTTAAATGCAGTTGTCGGGACCTTACTTGTCCTGTTGCCAATTTTCCGGCATTCCTCTGGACTGGCATTGAATCACTGGAGTCATGGTGAGTACTGGAACATATTGAGTCATCAGCCACCTAAATACCATAGTTATTTTATTATTTTAAAATATCTTTGTATGTATGTGTCCTAGCTTGTGTGTGTGTGTGTGTGTGTGTGTGTGTGTGTGTGTGTGTGTGTGTGTGTGTGTGTGTGGTGTGTGGTGTGTGCATATCTTGCGAGTGATTACACTTTATTGGCTTTTTATTAGTAACTACTAAGAATCATGGTAACAAACTAGTCAAGATTCAAGTGTTAGTACATACTTCTAGGGAATTACTAATTATTTGGATCTGTATTCTAAAGTGAAGATCATGGGAACTAATTAGTAACGACTCAAGTATACGGATATACTTAGAATGTATGGATCCTTAGTAATTTCCATAGAAGTATGAAGTACCACTTTTATCTGTGCGTTATTACTTACTAATTTATTAATCAGTCTTTCTTTTTAGTTAATAGTACTTACTAGATTATTAAAAACTTTTTCAGTAGTTCTCTGGGAAGCATTAAAAAATAGTAGTTATTGATTAGTTATGTGAACTACAACATTCATCTGTGCATTACTTACTAGTTCATTATTCAGTTTCTTGTTAGTTAATAATAGTTACTAAATTGTTAATATCATGTTACTCATTGTTTCTTGTGTAGTTATTCATTAACGAATTTATGCTGCAGTGCAGAACGAAAAGAAATTCTGTATGAAATCTGCAAATGTGGTCAGAAAATAGATGTTTTACTTGCTGTTCAAACCTGTCATTACAGTCTTCATAATGCTGAATCATGTTCAAATGCTTCAGTGGTCTAAATGCAATAATATCTCCTTCCTTTGCAATACTCAAGTATTTCAAGCATGTTCTGCTCCTCTCTCTGAATTTACCAGCTTGTTAACCTTTAGATCTGCAGTCAGTGAGAGAAGAAATCTGATCCAGCAGTTCTGTACACAGGGTAATGGCTCTTTCTTTCTTATACACAGGCAAGTTAGTCTCTTCATATATAATGGACACAGCACAGCAGCAGCATAATAGAATTCTTATATATTTATTTTATGATATAATCTGCTTTGTGAATAGTGCTGATCTGTATTAAGATTAGTTTTATTCTAAGGGTGTTTATAGGTATTTCAGTAGTTTGTAGCTTGGTTAACCACTGTTTTTAAACAGAGTATGAAATGTGCAAGATGTCGAATTAATTAAGATTACAATCCATCTTATACCAGAAATTGTTATTGGAAAAAATAACATGAGTGACATAGAAAAGCAGAGAGAGAGAAATGGACAGAGAGAGTAAACCAATGACTGTCCAGAGCCATTAGAATGAGGGATATTTCAGCTTGACTGAGCAATTTATTCTCAGCATGTCACATTGAATTTTCTCAATTCTAAAAGCCCCCGTACTCCTCACTTTTTCCTATCCTTTCAGAAGCTAAAATATTGCTTCCAAACTCACTCACACAAATAGTTATATTGCTTAGATTGTTAATCACACAGTGAACATGTAAATTACATTTGCATATATAAAGCTTATTTCCAAGACGTTATTTATGATACATGGACGATAATGGACATCTGAATGAAAGTTCAAGAGGAGCATGTTCATCTAATCCTGACAATCAGAACCTAAGGATAACTATAAATAAATGTTTGCTTACATCACTCCAAGTGACCCACCAAGGTTATTAATATTATGTATGGTTTTTTGTAATTAATTTATATTATTAATTTTATGTAGGCTGTAGTTTTATTTTATTTTTCATAGACACTATATGGGCCCTATCATACACCTGATGCAATGCAGTGCCAAGCGTGACACAGGGGTTTTTTGCTAGTTTCTGCCCGACACAGTTATCATTTTCACGTGCTGCGCCACGTTGTTTAAATAGCAAATGCATTTGCGCCTATTTATGCGTCCATGGGCATGCTGGTCTGAAAACGAGGTGTCTTCAGGCATTACTATTTTGAGGCAACTGAAATAGACTGTGCCATTGACCAACAAAAAACTGGTATAAAGTGAAGGGTGCAATATTTATTTTGTTATTTAAAGAGCACGTTAGTAATGTAACCCAAGTAAACCAAGAACACCTGACCTAACTTGAACATAAACAAACAGAACTTTACTATCACAAAAACAAGATCTTGCAGAAATAACAAATAAATCAACTCCCAACAAATACCCATAATGCACCCAGCTACTACCTCGACTGCCGAGTCATTACAATGTGATGAACTAATTGCTTACATGAATGTAGTTTCGTTGTATGCTAATGTATAGACCCTTTTACAGTTGGTAAACATGGTGACTTTTTTTGTGGGCGGAGCTTAGGTGGAGGCAGAAAGATCCATCTGGCCACTTCACTAACGCGAGTTAGCAAGGATTGTTAGTTTTTTTTTTAACAATGACTGGAGATTTGCATTGACCGCCTCCAGTTTTCACTTTGTTTTGCCTCCAGTTATAGCGCCGTGATGTAACTGTGACGTCGGCGCAAAAGGGGTCTATACAACAGTAATGTTTGGCCTAATAAATATTTTCTGTTTCTACATTGCATTGGCATTTCCAGTGTACTTGTTACCACTCTCAGCAGATTACTTTCACTGTAGAACAGTGTATTGAAATGTAGATATAAGCCTATGAAAGACCAAATAGCTTCAGTTTTAGAACAGCAGTGTTTACGGTATATCCAAAAATGTATTATTTAAAAGTGAAAGTGAAAGTGTTTGCCATTTGATGCAAATGATTCATTCTGACATGTGTTTATGGCATTTTGAATGCAGTGTTGCATTTTGTATTTTGTGTGTGCAGTTTTGAGAATTGAAGAGTTTTGAAAAAAGGAGACGTGTGTAAGCAGTTGGTAAAAAACTGTAGGTTGATTGATAATGTTTAATTTTGTCCTGGATCTCTTTTTGTTTTGTTTTGGGTGAGTGGCTTGCACTCTGCAATATAATATCTCCTATATCTCTTTCTCTTCCTTAACTGACTTCCCTTTCTCTCCCGCTCTCTTTTCCTCCCGGCAGTCAGACAGTTGTGACAGGCCTTCTTCTGTCTGACTGATGTTACTGAGATGCCAAATGGGAGAGAGAATGGCAATTATGTCAAACTGCGCAGAAACATGTGTCTGTGTGCCAGTGCCGACCCAACTCGCTGCACCTGATCACTCTAAATAACTCTGAACACAGGTATTCTGTGCCAGTGGCAGTGAAAGAAATCCTGCGGATTTGTTTTCCTAACTCTCCCTTCTTTTTCTTTCCCTCTGTATTTTGTTTTGTTTTTTTTCTTTACTCCTATGGCTCTTCAGTCCGCAGCCTTCAACTATTAGAATAAATAACCCACAGTGTTTCTATTTGCGAGAAGCTTTTAAAGTGTGGTATGAGACAGGAATGCATTGAAACACCACTATGATTATATGTGTGTGTGTGTGTGTGTGCGTGTGTGTGTGTGTGTGTGTGTGTGTGTGTGTGTGTGTGTGTGTGTGTGTGCGTGCGTGTGTGTGTGTGTGTGTGTGTGTGTGTGTGTGTGTGTGTGTGTGTGTGTGTGTGTGTGTGTGTGTGTGTGCGTGTGTGCGTGTGTGCGCGCACGTTACATGCTGTCTCTCAGTACAGGACAACAGCATCCAGTACAGTAAATTTAAAAATAGCAATCTGCAAATACATAGTTACGCTCCAACCACAAAGTGGAACAGTGGACTAAATGAGATCTAGAGCAGATTGTAGGAACATTTCACAAGAGAGACGCACCAAGTGGAGCACAGGACAGAGAATTTATATTCCCTTAAGAGCTCGAAAGAAAGAAAGAAAGAAAGAAAGAAAGAAAGAAAGAAAGAAAGAAAGAAAGAAAGAAAGGATGAAAGAAAGAAAGGAAGAAAGAAAAAAAAAAGAAAACAATACAATACAATACAGTTTGGCTGTGGTTTCCCAGTAGGGCAATCTCTTTAACCACCACCAATGTGCCGTATTCACCTGGATGATGCTACGGCAGCCATATTGTGCCAGAACGCCCACCACAGTGTAGACAATGATGATGGCAATCAGTATATGGGGATGATTAGGAGGCCATGATGGACAGAGGCCAAGGAGCACATTTGGCCAGGATGCCGGGGTTATACCCCTACTCTTTTTCAAAGGATTTCTACTGACCACAGAGAGTCTCCATCTCCATCTTCATCTGCTTATCTGGGGTTGGGTCGTGTGGGCAGCAGCTCCAGTAGGGCACCCTAAACTTCTCTTTCCCGAGCCACATTAACCAGCTCTGACTGGGGGATACAGAGTCGTTCCCAGGCCAGTGTAGAGTTAATCTCTCCACCTACTCCTGGGTCTTCCCTGAGGTCTCCTACCAGCTGGACGTGCCTGGAACACTTCCCTAGGGAGGCGTCCAGGAGGCATTCTTACCAGATGCCCAAACCACCTCAACTGGCTCCTTTTGACGTAAAGAAGCAGCGGCTCTACTCTGAGCTCCTCACGGATGGCTGAGCTTCTCACCCTATCTCTAAGGGAGACACCAGCCAACCGCCTGAGGAAACCCATTTCGGCCACTTGTACCTGTGATCTCGTTCTTTCGGTCATGACCCAGCCTTCATGACCACAGGTGAGGGTGGAAATGAAAATTGACTGTTAGATTGAGAGCTTTGACTTACGGCTCAGCTCTCTTTTTGTCACAATGGTGCGGTAAAGCGGGTGCAATACCGACCCTGCTGTTCCGATTCTCTGGCCAATCTCTTGCTCCAGTCTCCCCTCACTCATGAACAAAACCCTGAGGTACTTGAACTACTTCACTTGGGGTAAGGACTCATTCCCTACCTGGAGTTGGCACTCCACTGGTTTCCTGATGAGAGCCATGGCCTTAGATTTAGAGGTGCTAATCCTCATCCCAACCACTTCACACTCTGCTGCGAACCGATCCAGTGAGAGTTGAAGGACACGGACCGATGATGCCATCAGGACCACATCATCCGCAAAAAACAGTGACGAGATCCCAAGCACACCGAACCGCAACCACTCCCCACCACAACTACACCTTGATATCCTGTCTATGAATATCAGCCTCCAACTCTGCCTCTACTATAGAGGGTGTGTCAGTCGGATTTAGGAGTTCCTCAAAGTGTTCCTTCCACCGCCCAATTATCTCACCAGTTGAGGTCAACAGAGTCCCATCCTTAATGTACTGTATACAGCTTGGGATGGTTCCCCGCTTCTTCTCCTGAGATGGCGGACAGTTCTCCAGAAACACTTTAGTGCCAACCGAAACTCCTTCTCCATGTCTTCTCTGCATTTCACCTATACCCGCTGCTTTACATCTACTACAGCAGAGGCTGCTGCCCTTCGGGCCTGTCGATATTTTGCAACCACCTCCAGACAAAAGACAAAAAACCCCAGAAGGCCTCCAGTGTCCACCATGGTGTTCAAGGGTTATTGCCCCTTGAGGCACCTAAGACTTTGAGACCACAGCCTCTCTCTGTGGCTTCAGCAATGTAAGCTTTGAACATTGCCCACTCAGGTCCAATGTCCCCAACCTCCACAGGGATGCCAGAAAAGCTCCGCCAGAGGTGTGAGTTGAAGGGGCCTCCACCAGATGCCACCCACACTACCCGTTTGGGCTTACTGGGTCTGTCTAAATTCTTACCCCACCCCCTGACCCAACTCACCACCAGATGGTGATCAGTTGACAGCTCCGCCACTCTCTTCACCCGAGTGTCAGAAACATGTGGTCTCAAATCAGATGAAACGATTACAAAATCGATCATCGATCTTCGGCCTAGGGTACTCTGGGACCACGTACACTTATGAGCATCCTTATGTTCCTTATGAGCATCCTTATTCCGGGGGCTTGTGAGTATCCCCAGACCCGCCCGGCGCCTCACATCCTGGGCAACTACAGAGAAGAAAAGGGTCCATCCCCGTTCCAGGAGTATGGTTCCAGAACTGAGACTGTGCGTGGAGGTCAGCCCCACCAGATCTAACTGGTAGCGCTCCATCTCCCGCACAAATTCCGGCTCCTTTCCCCACAGAGAGGTAACGTTCCACGTCCCCAGAGCCAGTCTTCGCTTTCTAGGTCTGGTACGCCGAGGCCCCTGACCTTCACCGCCACCCATGTGGCAGTGCACCCGACCCCTGTGGATCTTCCTATGGATAGTGGGTCCAAAAGATAAAGAGGTCTTAACATATGGATACCATATGTCCATATGTTACCAAAGGCACCTGTTACCATATGTTATTTTTGGTCCTACCCTGGGAAATGGTTAATTTTAGTTTTTTAGGTTAGGTTAATTTCATGTATTTTACAATACATGTAGGGCCCTATGATTTCCGCGATCACGAAATCGCTGACGGAATTGCGGAATTGGCCAATCAATGTGGAATCCAGTGTTAACACGGAATTTCGTGGAATTTTATATATTTGGTTTGAAATTCTGTTTTTGTGTGGGATAAGAACGTATGTTTGGTGAAAATGCAGACCGGGGGAAGGCGATACAAACTCCCCAACCCGTCATTTCAGCTACAAAGACGAAATCAAAACAATGAAAGCATGTCGAAGCGGCTCTCCACGGTTCTGCTTTTGTCGGCAAAAAGTTAAGAAACTCGACGCTATTAGCCGTCAGTGCCGAGCCGAGAAGTTCGCACGTGACTTATTAAGTGTTTCCCACACATAGACTAATTCGCCACCACATACTACGTTTCATTTTTTAACACTATTTAAAACACGCAGCGTATTCTTTCCGTTGTATTTCCCCGCTCTTCCTCCATCTCTCTCTCTCTCACTCACGCGTCTCTCTCACACACACACACACACACAACGTGCACACCACGTTTGTCTATGAGGCGCCGGACTGGACAAAAGCAAAGCGAACTCCGTGAGCGACACTGGGCGAGAGAGAGACAGAGTTTGACTTTATTTAAACTTATATAAACTAATATAATTTATATTACTGGACAGTTTAAAGCTCATAACCATATTTTGTTGTTACTGCAAGAGTACAGTGTTATGTTGCATCATGCAGTATTTGTCCTGAAAAGGCTACTGAGTAAATGTCTGTAATACCTCAATAAATTTAAGGTCATTCCTAATTTATTTGTATTTTTTTAATTAATTTTAATCATTAACTTTAAAAGCACACTCTTTTTATGACTAAAATAACAGTCAAGGGTAAAAAAAAAAACTAATTCCCAAAAATTAAAAAGGAAAAAACGGAATTTGGGAAAAAATAAAACGGAATTTGGGAAAAAATAAAACGGATTTCATAGGGCTCTATACATGCTGCATTGTGTGTCCCTGTCTTCAGATTTACATATTTGCAATAATATTTGTCAACAGTACATTTCAATGTAATGACATCATGTCATAAGATATGAAATGTACAAATTGCTGAAAGGGATGCATTGAACGGCACTTAAAATGTTTTTTTAATAGTTTACAGCTGTGGGAAGGCACTATTATTTTTCTGTGTTTAGTATATTAATGCATCTTACATTCATAAAGCCAACGATGTGTGTTAAAATTGCCTTACTAATATATATATATATATATATATATATATATATATGTCACCGGGGAGGCCGGACGCCGGATGACCGGCCGTCCCAACCCCCTCCGACACACGTGCCACCGCGAGGAGCCAACACCACAGAGGACACAGAGGCCAAGTCAGTTAGAGAAAATCACAGAGTCTTTATTGAATAAATTAAGTTAAAACGGCCTCCAGCCAGCTGAAGGAAGGTGAAGTTTCAGCCGTATAGCTGGCTCTTCTCAAAACTCAGGTAGGCAGAGCAGGTGAGGGTTCACAGCTGGACTGGTTCTGTCGAATTCACAGCAGAACAGTTTCTCTTTTCACAGGATTCGGATGGACGGAGAAGAGTACGGAATCCACAGCCAAGCTGGCCCTCTTCTCAGGACCCAGGCCGACAGAAGACAGGTGAGGATTCAACAGCATAACTGGTTCTCTCAGTTTCACAGCAAAGCTGGCCCTCCTCTCAGGACCCAGGCCGACAGAAGACAGGTGAGGATTCAACAGCATAACTGGTCCTCTCAGGTTCCACAGCAAAGCTGGCCCTCTTCTCAGGACCCAGGCCGACAGAAGACAGGTGAGGATTCAACAGCATAACTGGTTCTCTCAGGTTCCACAGCAAAGCTGGCCCTCTTCTCAGGACCCAGGCCGACAGAAGACAGGTGAGGATTCAACAGCATAACTGGTTCTCTCAAGTTCCACAGCAAAGCTGGCCCTCTTCTCAGGACCCAGGCCGACAGAAGACAAGTGAGGATTCAACAGCATAACTGGTTCTCTCAGGTTCCACAGCAAAGCTGGCCCTCTTCTCAGGACCCAGGCCGACAGAAGACAGGTGAGGATTCAACAGCATAACTGGTTCTAGTCTCAGGATCTAGCTGAACAGGGAGGAGTAAGGATTCAACAGCGAAGCTGGCTCTCTTCACGGGGCTCAGGCAGACAGAGAATACAGGTGAGAATTCAACAGTGTCACTGGTTCTACTCACAGGATCCAGCAGAACATGGAGGAATAAGGATTCACCAGCAAAGCTGGCTCTCTTCACGGGGCTCAGGCAGACAGAGAGTACATGTGAGAATTCAACAGTGTAACTGGTTCTACTCACAGGATCCAGATGAACAGGGAGGAGTAAGGGTTCAACAGCAAAGCTGGCTCTCTTCACAGGGCTCAGGCAGACAGAGATTGACGGTGCGGGTTCAACAGTGTAGCTGGTTCTACTCATAGGATCAAGCAGCACATGGAGGAGTAAGGATTCAACAGCAAAGCTGGCTCTCTTCACAGGGCTCAGGCAGACAGAGAGTACATGTGAGATTTCAACAGTGTAACTGGTTCTACTTACAGGATCCAGCAGAACATGGAGGGGTAAGGATTCAACAGCAAAGCTGACTCATGCAGGCAGAGTGTCAAGCTGGCAATTCAACAGCAAACTGAACTTCACAATCCTACGTAGAGATTAAAGAGGAGAAAAGAAGAATTTCACCACTAGATGACTTCCTCCATCCAATGAGATGCGGGCGATATATCCACAGCCAGAACCGTTTCCCCGATGTCACTGCATTACACTTCCACTCGTGTTTAACTGTAATTCACACAAATCGGCACACGTGATTTAACGAACAACACTGCAAAGTCTTGTCACTCACAAACTAGGGCGTAGACAGGGGATCTGGTCCACTGCACAGCACTACAATCTCTTGGACTTCTTCCAATAAAGCGTGGGAAATTCAAACTTCCTCCAAAAAGACAGATTTACACCTCATGAAGTCTCATCACATCCTCCAAACAGATTTCTCATATCACAGTCCAAACATCAACAGCACTTATCTCTTATCCACCACGGTTCTCCTCTTCTCCTTCTCCTTCTCCTTCCTCTCCTCCCTCTCCTTCCTCTCCCTCCTCCTTTCCTCCTTTAATCCTGTGTTGTCCATCCTTTCCTCCTCTTCCTGCTGTCAGTCCTCCTCTGCTCTCCCCTCTGTTGTGTTGAAGATGAAATATCCTTTTATCCTTCCCAACTGACAACGTGTCCCAATCGCGATCGCGATAGTCTTGTCCCGCACCTGTTTTGAATTAACTAATAATTCTCCGTCTCCGCTCGGAGTTTTCCGGAACTAGAGTCTTCCGGGTCCCACACCGGAAATCCCTCCCCTCAGAAACCCGTCCATGATAAAAGGTTCCGCCTGCCTTTTTGTCACCCCGGTGACATCCCCCCCTGCCATTCGGGACTAGTCCCTAGGACCGGGAACTTCAGCCCACTCGCCGTATCGCTGGGGTGGTCTCCCCTCTTCATCGGCCCCCGTGAACCTGTGGCTGCTTCAACTCGCGGTGGCAAATCCTGCCGACTACGCCACTTTTGTCACCGGGGAGGCCGGACGCCGGATGACCGGCCGTCCCAACCCCCTCCGACACACGTGCCACCGCGAGGAGCCAACACCACAGAGGACACAGAGGCCAAGTCAGTTAGAGAAAATCACAGAGTCTTTATTGAATAAATTAAGTTAAAACGGCCTCCAGCCAGCTGAAGGAAGGTGAAGTTTCAGCCGTATAGCTGGCTCTTCTCAAAACTCAGGTAGGCAGAGCAGGTGAGGGTTCACAGCTGGACTGGTTCTCTCGAATTCACAGCAGAACAGTTTCTCTTTTCACAGGATTCGGATGGACGGAGAAGAGTACGGAATCCACAGCCAAGCTGGCCCTCTTCTCAGGACCCAGGCCGACAGAAGACAGGTGAGGATTCAACAGCATAACTGGTTCTCTCAGTTTCACAGCAAAGCTGGCCCTCCTCTCAGGACCCAGGCCGACAGAAGACAGGTGAGGATTCAACAGCATAACTGGTCCTCTCAGGTTCCACAGCAAAGCTGGCCCTCTTCTCAGGACCCAGGCCGACAGAAGACAGGTGAGGATTCAACAGCATAACTGGTTCTCTCAGGTTCCACAGCAAAGCTGGCCCTCTTCTCAGGACCCAGGCCGACAGAAGACAGGTGAGGATTCAACAGCATAACTGGTTCTCTCAAGTTCCACAGCAAAGCTGGCCCTCTTCTCAGGACCCAGGCCGACAGAAGACAAGTGAGGATTCAACAGCATAACTGGTTCTCTCAGGTTCCACAGCAAAGCTGGCCCTCTTCTCAGGACCCAGGCCGACAGAAGACAGGTGAGGATTCAACAGCATAACTGGTTCTAGTCTCAGGATCTAGCTGAACAGGGAGGAGTAAGGATTCAACAGCGAAGCTGGCTCTCTTCACGGGGCTCAGGCAGACAGAGAATACAGGTGAGAATTCAACAGTGTCACTGGTTCTACTCACAGGATCCAGCAGAACATGGAGGAATAAGGATTCACCAGCAAAGCTGGCTCTCTTCACGGGGCTCAGGCAGACAGAGAGTACATGTGAGAATTCAACAGTGTAACTGGTTCTACTCACAGGATCCAGATGAACAGGGAGGAGTAAGGGTTCAACAGCAAAGCTGGCTCTCTTCACAGGGCTCAGGCAGACAGAGATTGACGGTGCGGGTTCAACAGTGTAGCTGGTTCTACTCATAGGATCAAGCAGCACATGGAGGAGTAAGGATTCAACAGCAAAGCTGGCTCTCTTCACAGGGCTCAGGCAGACAGAGAGTACATGTGAGATTTCAACAGTGTAACTGGTTCTACTTACAGGATCCAGCAGAACATGGAGGGGTAAGGATTCAACAGCAATGCTGACTCATGCAGGCAGAGTGTCAACCTGGCAATTCAACAGCAAACTGAACTTCACAATCCTACGTAGAGATTAAAGAGGAGAAAAGAAGAATTTCACCACTAGATGACTTCCTCCATCCAATGAGATGCGGGCGATATATCCACAGCCAGAACCGTTTCCCCGATGTCACTGCATTACACTTCCACTCGTGTTTAACTGTAATTCACACAAATCGGCACACGTGATTTAACGAACAACACTGCAAAGTCTTGTCACTCACAAACTAGGGCGTAGACAGGGGATCTGGTCCACTGCACAGCACTACAATCTCTTGGACTTCTTCCAATAAAGCGTGGGAAATTCAAACTTCCTCCAAAAAGACAGATTTACACCTCATGAAGTCTCATCACATCCTCCAAACAGATTTCTCATATCACAGTCCAAACATCAACAGCACTTATCTCTTATCCACCACGGTTCTCCTCTTCTCCTTCTCCCTCTCCTTCCTCTCCTTCCTCTCCTCCCTCTCCTCCCTCTCCTCCCTCTCCTCCCTCTCCTCCCTCTCCTTCCTCTCCTCCCTCTCCTCCCTCTCCTTCCTCTCCCTCCTCCTTTCCTCCTTTCATCCTGTGTTGTCCATCCTTTCCTCCTCTTCCTGCTGTCAGTCCTCCTCTGCTCTCCCCTCTGTTGTGTTGAAGATGAAATATCCTTTTATCCTTCCCAACTGACAACGTGTCCCAATCGCGATCGCGATAGTCTTGTCCCGCACCTGTTTTGAATTAACTAATAATTCTCCGTCTCCGCTCGGAGTTTTCCGGAACTAGAGTCTTCCGGGTCCCACACCGGAAATCCCTCCCCTCAGAAACCCGTCCATGATAAAAGGTTCCGCCTGCCTTTTTGTCACCCCGGTGACATCTATATATATAACACCTGTGGTTTGGAAGCCAGAGTCTGTCATTTCAGAAGAAGATAAATGACTTTCTAATCACTTTCACTTTCTAATCACTTATCACTTTAGCCTTTTGATTGATAGTGAATGTGATCAGTAAGAGCCAAATATTCCCATTGAGTAGATCATGAGCATCACTGACTGCAATGCTTTCTGAGCACTGGCCCAGTTCTCACAGCCCTGCACAGTGAGGCTGCAGTGTAAAATAAACACAAGGTCATTTGAAAGGATTTATGACATGTTTATGGGGCAACAGACTTCAGATTCCTACTTCTTTCCTCTTCTACTGTTTATTCACTGTGCTATCTATCTATCTATCTATCTATCTATCTATCTATCTATCTATCTATCTATCTATCTATCTATCTATCTATCTATCTATCTATCTATCTATATATATATATATATACAGTATATACTTATGACAATATCACATACATAAAAATAAGAAAAGAATGAAAATCCACGTTGAAGGCAACGTAGATAAATAAAGTCATGGCAGAATGAAACATGTCATTATATACTGATAGAAAAGCACACTGAGGCATATAATGTAATTACTTCCCAACTTTCACAGTGTGTCAATCACGCCACTATCTGCTTATGCTTTAATGGGATATTGAAATGTCCTCTCAGCTGAGAGGCAATGAAGGCTCCTGCTAATTAGTATGAACGAGGAGCGTTAAAATGAGTAATGCTGTGGAGGACAGGTTTTAATTGAGAATAATATAACGCTCTATCCCTCAAATTCATCAAAGCCACACACTAATTACTCATCAGACTAATGTTGCCACAGACCATGTTTTACTTCCTGTACGTTGTTGGACCAAGAAAGTTTCTTTGCTCTAATTGATGTTAGATAATTATAGTGACATTTTAGAGTAGGGTGACTTACACATTTTATAAGACAGTGTTTAACTGAAATTAGGAGATAAGTAAATTACTAATTAAGTAATTACCAGTGGTGTGGTAATGACTCTTCGTGTGTCAGTAGGTGAGCTTAAGTCTCAGGGCGCTTATCTTAGAAACGGGCAGTGATTTAAATCTATTTATGATCAACAAAATATCACATCTCTATCCAAAATCTACAACTATAACTTCAATGTTTTACTGTAATGAATATAACAATGGACAGCTTGTGAAATAGTAATTTATTCAGAGCTGTATTTTGCTGTAACAATAATGATTTTTGAAGACCAAACTGTCTCAATTAATATGGAAATAACAATCATGAGCAAGTAACAACCAAATTTCCATAACAGAGTCATAAACATAGTCAAAGGACTTGAAACGGTGAATCTGTTCATTTACATGAATTGCCCAAACGAACCAATTCACTTGAATCAGACTTTCCGATCTTTCGAATTTAAGAGTGGACCATATGGGACTTGCTCAGATAAACAAATTCACTATATTAATCAGACTTCTGGCACTAGAACTACAAGAAGGAGTGCAAGATGGGACACTTAGGTTAGTATGTTTGATTATTTCCAGCAATGTAGCAATTGGTTGTGAAAAAGTAACCTTTTGAAAAAAGTCAAATTTACAGTACTTTGAAAATAGCTGAACTATTTCCTCCATTTTCTACTGTAGCAGTTTTATTTGTTTTTAAACCTTGTTTATTGAGCAATGGCAAGAACATTGTTAAGGAATGTTGCCTTATGTTGTAGAGCTATAATTGAGTCAGAAAATGAATTCTTAAATCCATATGAGATCTCTCTTATGTATGGCCATATCACTGCACAGATGACAACATTGCAGCAAATTATTACCTACAGTATATTTAAACAGTGCAAATACAACAATGCAACTGTGATAGCAGAGAAAGAGTGTGAGAGAGAAAGATAAATTAGGAAAGGGGGTAGATAGCACTTTTCCTCTTTTATCTCTCTCATCATTACTGAATGCTGTAATAGAGGTGATGGCCCCTGAGGCCTCTACGTAAAATGCAAAGACAGCATATCCACACTGCATATTGCAGTATCAGCCATGATGTAGAAGGGAGGGGGTGAGGGTGGTAGAGAATCGAATCTCATGAAAACAACATTTGTAGAGGGTAGAGTAACTTTAGCCTCCTCTGATCCAACATAGCCTTGTTATTCTTACAGATAACAGATTTTTTTTCTCAATTGCGTTGGCACCTTTTCCGAAGCAGTCTTAAAATTCTCTAAACTGTAAGTTCAATTGTCACAACTGTTTGCTGGAAAATTCAGAACTTAATAGCATGTCTGCAAAATGTAGTAAGTCAAAATGAACATTTAATTTGTGCTTCAAAACATATATTGTCAGTAAATTGGCTAATGCCACCAAAATAAAAAGTGGTTTTGACCATATTGGTCAAAATGTTTAGATGGTTTTCCACCATGGAAATTTTTGCTATATATAAATTTCACTTTTTCCCCCTACTTTTTTGTTGACTTTTCATACTAAACGGTTTTGTCATTCTTTTGTGTATCAAACTGAGATATTTAGAAAACAGATTTCAACAGGAATATTTTCATACTCCTTACGCGTGTTAAGACCTTTATTTTGAAACAGTGATGAACATGAAAATCATGAAAGAATGGTATAACCTCAGTTTGTTTCATACCAATAGTTCAAAAGATAACATCCATTACTTTTTTTTAAGAAAAAAAGGTCTGAAAATGTTTTAAATATGAAGAAATAAAAAATATAGATTCACCCTTTGTGATGTGGCAGCAAGCATAACTCACATGCATGCTCTTTTTATGATTATTAGAGGTTGAATTCATATCAAAATATGCCAAACTTCCCTTACTACTTCTGGATAGGATGAAAATTGTGGAAATAATGGATCAGATCACTCAAAACACATGGAATTGGAAACGCCATATGGGCAGTAATGGAGTCTGGTCTAGTGAAAAAATGTGGTACTATGCCCAAACAAAATCTTCCTGAAAGCTCATTTTTTGAGATATCAACCTAAAATTTGAAACACAACTCGTTCAGATTTTTTGCTTTGATTTTTATTGCAGTTTTAGATTCCACCAGGTTTAAAAAAAATATATTTTATATAAAATATGAATAATTACATTTTACATTTTCATAAACTCAAACTTCCATATCCTTGGGCGGTGGGGGGAGAGGGGTCAGTTTAGAAATAGAAACTCACAAATCAGCTACACCCAAGCACATCAGTGATCTCAGTGACATGGGAGATACATCATTTAATATCCAGTTACCCTTTTAGATTCTTACTCAACTCTGCGGTGTGCCCTTATAAAATAAACATGGTAAATATTTTAGACCATGCCTTTGGTTATATGACTGCATATTGATGATAGCAAATGTATCAGACTCTTTTTCTGAAGGGCTTTTGGACATGTGACACCAGCCGAACAACACTTTGTTCAATGACAATTCGACTTTATTGCATTACAAAGGAAAGAGAGATCAAAGACCTCAGTGTCTGATAATGAAGATTGAAGGCCAAGCCAATCGCACAGACCCAACAGCCTGAGAATATTACTGATATGAATCCATGTATAATTGGAAATAAGCTTGATCTCTAAGAAGACTGTGGCTGAATCTTGAGTATCTGTTCTATACACAGTGGAGCAAAGCTGATTTGTCAGTTTGCCAAGGTCACAGCAGAAGACGCTCTTCTTTAGATTCGTAGCAGAGAATAATTTGGAGCTCTGTGTGGAAAAGTAATGCTGTGGGTCACAGGTCCGAGGCCCAGATGACAAGAGTCATTTTTTACAAATGCAAAAGGATGTGTAGGCTGCTATAAAATATAAATCATAAGGCAATATACAGTACATGATTGACTTTGTAACTATATTGTGAAAGGTGTAATTATCACATCATATTAGGTTGGCCTATAAAAATGCAGCTAAAAGATTTGCATTATGTGAAGTCTTTGGCCTTGTTTTATAATAAGCACAGGAGAATTTAATATTATTGATGCCACTGATGCCTCTTCTTCTACATCCACAGCTGTTCGGTCTAATTTAGAGCAAACCGCCACAATGGAGAGATCACAGGCTTAATATGAGGGGCACATAAATAAAGATTATTAGGTTAATTAATTATTTTGCATTTATTATTATTTTATACCTCCACATAATTACTGTGGGCTGCTATAATTGAATTTGAACTTGTGCCAGAGTGGGATAATTTGTTTTCAGGTTACCAAATGGTGACAATGTTGTTGGGTGTATAGAGGAAATGACATGTGAGTGCGGCATAATTCATCTGTGCACACTGACACCAAACCCACAGAGAGGAAATTAATTCAGTTTCCCTCCTGCTACATGGGCAAACAGCATTACACACACAAATAAATAATAACAGAGAATCAAAGATGCCCTGCACACATCGAATCGGGCGCATTCATCACCACACGTATCAAATGTAATAACAACGTGGAATGTGGAACACCCTCCATATCTGATCGTCGGTGTGTGTGTCTGTAGATAACGCATGAGCCTGTGTGTTTGTCTGTCTGTTCATGCATCTGCATGTTTATTGTATGAGTGTCTGTCTGAGGGGGAGAAAGAAGAAGGAATGATATGCATATGTATTGCATGCATTTCTATCCATTTTGTAAAATCCTTGGGCCTTGTAGATTATTTGAAATGTGAAAAATTATCTTAATTAAATATTTGGTTGTATTACGTAATATAGGATTATGCATTGCACAAAAGTGAATGTTTTCAAAGGGAACACTGTGAATGCAAATGCAATCATGATTGTCCCTTACCTTCCAGCTGAGCCTCTTGTTTTGCTGGTGGAGTTACTTTCATCTATAGTTCTCTGATTCAAACCCATGGGATTACAGAACTCATTCTAGCCTATAATGGACTATACATGCATGTCATTTTCAAGTAACCTTTCAGGTATCAAAAATAAAAAAGATTTTTGTTTTATTTGTGGCACTGCAAGCAACATACAATGTGGTTTTAATGCACAAATCATAAAAAATAACTTGTGTTTGTCATTGCATTATATACGTTTATGAATGTTGTAAATCCATATTGCAAGTCTAATGACAGCTTCAGTGTGTGAAATGAGAAAGAGTAACAAATAACTTTTTAAATATTCAGATTACTGTTCTAATTGTCTACTGTATATAGTCTGTAGCCCCTGGTGGTCATTATTGAGAATGCTAGAAAGCTGCTTCAATAAAGCATGTTCGATTTGGCTACAGGAATATGAGACAGGTCTTTTACTTCCTCTCTGTTTCCAATTGCCCCACAGCCACCTTGCATTTAGTAAGAACTACACTACTAATGCAGTGTGCTACTTTTTTCATAAAGCATTCCTTACTCATAAAAAGATCAAGAGGATAGCTGAGCAAGAACGCTGCTTATTCACATGCAAATAATGTGCTTTTAGAATATTCTGTTCAACCCCCTTCTGCTTCTTTTAAATTATGCTGAATTGCACTGAAAGAAGGTTCATATTGGTTGTCTCTCTTACTTAACTATTTATATTTAATATGACTCAATACAATTATGTTTTGTTATGTCATCATTCTAATTCATAATCTGTTTTGGTTTAATTAAACTACTTGCTTCAGATCAAAGTGCAGTTTCGTGTTCCCGTTTGAGCCTGGAACTGGGCAGAGGATTTTGTGTTCCCAGCATGCATATTTAATGTTTTAGAACAAGATGAGAAAAGGAGAAGACTTGTTAGTGTTTAATGTTCTGTTATTTTGGGATTTACAAGAGATTTTGTGATGTTGAGTTTTGGAGTCGGTGCTTAGGATGAGGATGAGCTAATGGAAATGAAGATCATCATGAATGCTGCTTTAAACAAAAAGAAAATATTTAATAGAACTGTACAGCCATGATGTCAATTTGTCAACTCAGAGGGCTAATTCACCATGAGTTCTCTCGGGAATGGGTTTTTAGAATAGCATTTTTTCCCCCCTGGAATTAAAAAAATAATGTATGTGGTTAATTTAGACAATCACGAAAGTCTCTTCAGGTAAAGGTTCCTCTAATTTACTAATCACAATCCCATTGCCTAAAATTAAAATTATTTCATGTTTTAGGACTAAAAAAAAAAAAGTTTCATGTTTTAGGACTAAAAAAAAAAAAAGAGATGGTCCTCATATAGGCTATATATATATATATATATATATATATATATATATATATACAGTATATATTAGTGCTGTTAGATTGATTAATCATTAATCACATCTAACTTAGGTTTTTGTTTATATATTTGTGAGTGTGTGTTTGTTATGGGCTATATAGGCTATATATATATAATCTATATAATCTATAATCTCTCTCTCTCTCTCTCTCTCTCTCTCTCTCTATATATATATATATATATATATATATATATATATATAGTTATATTATTGATTACTCTGATTATGAATTTAATATAGTGTTTATTGTCCATCCATGTAATGTATGCTTTTTTTTTTTCTGGGGCTTCTAGGGGAGTGGCGATGGGTGTTCGGGGAGTGGTCGCAATGAGCCCCACTCTCTCCCATGCTCCTCCATCACAGCTTGATGTTGGCTGAAGTAAACAGAAGACCATGGCTGTACAGAGTACCTCGCTGTAATGAATATGTAAACACCGCTTCCCAAGTTTCTTGGACTAAAGGTGCAATCGGACAGTATTATCTATGTGTCTGGAGGGCTTAATTTCGTTTAATTAGCCAAGCTTTGAGAGGTTAAAGTGTGTTCAGATCTCCCAACTGACCGTCAGCGCTTAATTTGAAACGCAGTGTGGATTGATGGAGGTGTATTTGAAACACTGAGAGCGGGAACAACATTCTGTTCAAATCCAGCATCTGAGTGTATCTGTGAATGTGTATCTGAGCGGAGAACATTGTAACGGAGTTACTGTTTGCCGGCTTTCTTTGTGTTGCTCTTCTCCAAGCATGCTTGAACCTCGCGGCGCAGGAGCAGTTTGAAAATCGCCAAACCTCCCTCAACATCCCAAAACTATGGCCAGCGACCACTGCTTATAGAAAAGGATTACTAAAACATCCCTTTTACCCTTTCTCTGTCTCCCGTGAGCTGCGTTAAACCCGCGTTGCTCACCGCGTCCCTCTCATTCATCGCGTCAGGATTGTTGAAGGACAAGTAAAGAATTGCGCCCTTTTGATAGAGCAGCGCTTCGCCGAGGGGGAACATGGATGTATTTTATCCGTCTGCCGGAGGGAATTCTATTCCTGGAGATCCACAGAACCTGGATTTTTCCCACTGCCTGGGATACTACAACTACAACAAGGTGAGATATGCTGTTGTTAAACCCCTGAGCTGGTGTTTCCAAACTAGAAGCGCAAAGTTGATTCTCTGTTTGGTTCAGTACATTTTAAATGGCGAGCGGTGTTGTGATTTTATTTTTTTGCGACTACATGTTGTTTTCAACCAGTTTAAGTTAGTAATGGTAACTTTGGAGCGTTTTAATGAAAGGGTCGTGATGTTTTCAGTTATTTTACTTTGTAAAGCACCATCATTCAGAGCAGGTGGAAAAGCTACAGCTAAACACGCTCACTTGTGGCAAGCCAATTTAACATGTAGCCCATTCCTTAAGATTAAAAAGTAGGCCTATCTTTTTTTATATATAACTAGTACTTTAAAAAAATAAATAATAATAAGTAGGCTAGTCCAATGGTGATATTATCTCAGTTTCGCTAGTAACTGTTGTACATCCTTACTTTGCTACTTGATGATGAAAAGGAACTTAATTGCTTCTAGTAACACATTGCAAATTTATGTCTGACTAGTATGATCGTATTGTTGCTGATACCTTTGCCAGTGATTATGTATTGGATACTAGTACTTACTCGCTTTTTTATGTCGTATACATTGACTCATCAGATGGTATACGTTACAGATAAAATAAAATTGTAACAATTGGAATGCATTTTAGTTTCTACTTTGAAAATGGCGATTTATAACAAAGGGAGGATAGTGAAGTAGCATCTAATGGATATCTCTAGTGAAACTGACAGAGATAGTCATTATTAGATTACTTGGTAGTAAGTTAAAAATAGACAAAACAAATATAATTTTAAGGAATACAGGTTAACTTGGCTTGCCATATTCCCCACTCTTTCAGTGTTCAGATTTTCTGAGTCCTCTGTATTTTCCTTAAACTGAGTTTTGGCAGAGATTTGGCACAAGAGACAACCCCACTCTTTCTTGTCATGTCCTTTTTGACTGCAAGTTAGTTCTCGAGTCTTAGGTCTATAGACTTAGTTATGACTCTAATAAAGGGATATATGCCTTCAGCAGTTAAAAAAGACTTTCAGACAAAAGGCTGTCATTGTTACAGGACAATGAGTGAATTATGCTGTCTTACAGACTCAGCTTGATATGACAGGAATGTTTTTATTTGCTCCCAGGGAAATAGTTCTGTAATTCCAAGATTTTAGCCCTCCCAACAAATGTTGTTGTTTAGTAATTAACAAAACTATAAAATAACATTTCACAGTTTTTTAGACTGGCAGGTGTTGTCTGTGTTAGAGGAGCTTGAATTTGTTTACACAGCTTTATCATCAGAGACTGCGTTATTTTGACCATATAATGATAGTGTCAGAATTGTTAGAAATCTCCCATCTGTCAAAAACTGGAGCCGTTTCGTTCATTTTGTTCATTGAATGAAAGAAATGACTCGAAAAAAAGATTTGTTCATTTTGATGAATGAGTTCGAACAGGAGAGTCACGAACGCGCATCACAGAACAGAGCAAGGCGAGTATTTGTGCTTATAAAACTTAAACTTTTTTATTCATTTTTTTTAAATGACCGATCGTTGAAACTGTTTAGCATTGTAGTCCATTGAAGTCCATTATATGGAGAAAAATCCTGGAATGTTTTCATTTCACATAAACCTTAATTTCTTTTCGACTGAAGAAAGAAGGTTTTAAGTGAACTAATCTTTTAAGGGATGTATCCTTGAGGAAGCTATAAGAGGTCTTGATTTGTGTCTGGAGCCACACTGTATGCACTGGATTCTGGGTAATGAGTGTGGTTTGTGCAGGAGCATTGGGTTTATTAAGCGAACACATGTGTTAGCAGTCAGTGAAATTTACTAGAAAAGTGTTCCTGATGGCTTAAAGTGCTTACGTTGTGATTTTTCTTTCTTTTTTTTTCTTTTTGTAGTTTATATATTTGTGGGATTTTAAATGACACATTTAAATGCAGTTTCTGTTCTGTGTTTGGTCTAGTTTTGGTTTGTATTGATCAACACTAAATACCAAAGACAAATCTGTCACACTGAACTCAAACGTGCATGTGCTTGCTTTATAATTTTGTGTAAGTTTGTGGTAGTATTTACATAATGTCAGGTAAGAGTAATTTGCATTCTAGGTCAATAGTTGTATTTACTCTGATCATTTACAGATGTCCAATAGTGAAAGGAGCATTTTTTTATTATGCAAATGCATTACATTTAACTGACACTTTTGACTGAAAACATTCAAGGTTGTTGTTAAGGAGATAATTTAATGATTACATGGATAATGAGACTTCACATTTTGGCAGGGAATGTCCGTCTTTCTTTTGGTGGTTGTCAGCATTCCTTACCCTATTCACTCTCTCTCTCTTTCTCTCTATCCCCCCTCTCTCATGAAAGACATCATTCAGTTATGCAAGAGATGGATGATTTTCTTTGTCCTGTTGTCCTGGAAATGTTTGTGTGTGTATGCATTTTGAACTTGACATAAACAGATCGCTTTAGAACTGCTGCAAAGTTTTGCACACTAATTCACTCCATTGTTTAAATGTAAAGCACTCAAGATATGTTGTGCAAATTATACAACTAAACACTGAGGTTTTTTTATTATACAAACTCCCTGCATGGAATGACAAGTTGTGTGGGTTTATTCACACTGTTTAGAACAAATCAGAGACTGTTTTGACATGCTAAGTTATTGCAATTTCAAATGACATTACTTTCCTTTGATAGCCAACTATCAGTGTTTACTCATAATTATCTGTCATAACAGTCAGTATGTCTTTTCTTCACAAGAATTGTTCAGAAATGCACACATTTCTTAAAAAAATGAAAAATCGTTGAAGATACATTAATTGAAAGAGAAAGTCTAAAGACAAAACAGGAAGGATGAGTAGTAAATGCATATTAGTAGTGGCTGAAGCTGTTATTATAAGGAAATACTCATGATGGGTGACTTGAAAAAATTGTATATTCACTGAAATATTGCTTTAATTTGCTTCTCTTAAACTAGTATATCTTATGTTACATTTTTGAGTTATACTCTTAATAAAGACAAAATCGTTTCCCATATGAGTGAAGGAAATAGCTTTTACATTAGCTATTTTTAGGAGCTGGCGCTGAACTGATTTATCAGGATAAGTGTGCATGTAAAATTAGTAGATAGATAGATACAATATCATAGAGCAAACTGTACAGACTTTGAAGGATGTAGGTTCTGTTTCATGATTCTATATGCTGAAGACAAAGGCTAGAGGAAATGAAGTGCTCTTGCAATTGAAGCTGTAGCAAACGACAGCATTGTGTGCATTCAAATGCATGAACTCACTAGTTTACCCAAACATCCCTCGGGTATATAGCTTTTCAATTCAGGCCTAGTGTTGATCCATACAGAAAGGGTTAAATTACTCCCCAAACACATTCTTACATTCAGATCTGTGTACAGTGATACAATGAATGTACACAGTAGGTGTCATTGCACAGAAAGCAGCATAGATCTGATTCATGAGTTTTAATCAATGTAACATAATTCCTCTTTCTAGAGGAAGTGGATACGTGTGTTTGTTGTGATTCTGAGGATTTTTTTAATGGTTTCTGGAAATGTTTTGTCAAATATTGCTGCTTGTCATTTGGATTTGTGGTGTTTGTGGCAGGGTATACATAATCTGCTACTGAGTGTACAGATCTTGTTCTGACATTCAACAAAATTATGTGCCAATAACATTGTGTTCCCTTCATTTTCATCTTTGCAGAAGTACTGACCTCTCTCTCTCTCTCTCTCTCTCTCTCTCTCTCTCTCTCTCTCTCTCTCTCTCTCTCTCTCTCTTGCGGTCGTCTTCTCCCTGTTTCAATTTTCTTGTTCTCTTTTTATTGATCGATTCCTTGAAGTGAACTCAGACTCAATGTGATTTCGCCTCCAGGACGAGAAGTCACTTGATGTAGTCAAACTAGTCGCATATCGCAGTGTTGTATAACCTACATGATTATTCTTTGCGTGGGAAGCATCATCATTTAGTGTAAATAGCAATGTAATTCACTCGAGTCCTCCACAGCTAACCATGACCAATGGTCATCTCAGATGCATCAGTGATTGATGGAAGAAAGGTAACCATGCCATTACAAGCATCAGACTCAAGAGCTCATTTCCACTAACCCCTATCAGCAGACTTTTTAATAGTGGCTATGATTGATTTAGTAGCTGGCTAATATGATGTTGCGTGCCTGGGCAAATATGTAAATTTGTAGCTGACACACACCATTAGCCAGGCTACATCATGCTCTTATAAATCATGTCTTAATCCAGAGGTAGGGGACTCGAGTTAGCCTACATGACTTGACTCTAGTCTAACTTGAGTCACATATTTAAAGAATCAAGTTTTTAATGTTGTTTATCTGTCTATGTGGTGTTTTTAATAGGCTTTAAGACAAACCATGTGCAAAATCATAAGTCAACACCATTGCTTAGTATTTTCTCGTTTAAACTGCAGTGAACTAAAGGCAGTCTCAAACAGGGTTTGAAATCGCCAGTGTTTTATATCTTAAACTACTGTACCTTGTTACCAATCATGTACGTGCCGGCGGGCTTTAGCATATCAAACTGTGAAGCAGAGGAGTCTCAAGAGAAGCCTGTATTACCAATATTGCTGGTGAATTATGATGTATATTACGATATTATGATTAACTATACAGTATGCCTCTCTGTGTATTGTGCAAAGTGAAATGTAGGCTTGGTTCTATTTACCATTGATTGAATGAAGATAGATATGATTACCTTTTTTGCAATGACAGCAAGCTCCTAAAGTGGTTAAAAAAGTTTTTTGTGGACTAATTGATTGGAGAAGTACTGTATATGTCACTTGAGCGAGAACTTATTCATTAGAAGATCAATTTTTTGTTATATATATATATATATATATATATATATATTTCTACAACTTTTATATTACTTTATATAACTTTAGAAAAAGAATATACATGTGTATGTATACAATTTAACTTTTTTTTTATGAAAACATGCACATATGTCTAGAAAAATAACACTGCTAGATTGATGCATCAATGTTTTTGAAAAAGAAACCGTCTCAAATAACCCAGTCAATAACATTGGGCATTGCATTTGAGCTGAAACTGTGAATAAACACCACCAATTGCAGTGATTTGCTAGAGGGTTAATAAACTCAACCAAATGCATCCTATATATGATATACCTAGTGCATACAACTTACATCTGCACTTAAAGGACATGAATTCGCACGCGAACTTGACTGCTAGTTTGAAAGGGTAACTCCCGTGGTGGATTCACTCTTTCCTTAACAATCTAAAACAATGCTAAATCATAAATCAGTTGTACCTATGTACAATAACATACCGATGTCCAGCAATCGATTTAAATAGTACATTGTGTTTAATGAGATCTAGTATGTGTTGGTGCCAAGAAATTTCACGTGAAGAAAAACATAGATCCGACAGTAACACGCATACACTTTAATGGTCCGGTGGCAGAACTTTTGCCAAGCATGGCAGAGGTTATGGTTTCTAATCAGCACTCGTATAGTTTTTTTTTTTTTTTTTCTCATTAAAATCGATAAAATCAATCAGTGGTTATATATCAAGCAGGGACACGTTTGTGTGCATTTTACTTCATGATTTCACCTGAATGAATAGAGAGTTTCTGTAACGAATTAAAGCACAAATCCGTGTGAAGGCAACGCAAGCCTCAAGAAAACACTGTATTCGTGCCACTGATCGTAGTCAACAAGCACTTACATCACTTGATTTCAAAAACAACACATTTCAGCACTAGATTGCCTTTTATTTAACAAACAAACTAAAATAATTCTCTGCTAGTTAACTAGAGAGGTTTTCTTTATTTGTATTAGTTATACATCCGTGCCGATGTTTCAAAAGTGGTAGGGACAACATTGACCCTGGCAAAACGTGGTGGGGACGTGTCTCTAGCCTGACTGCGTCAGACTTCGTACTTCCGCTCTATTTCAATTCACTTCTGTACTCCGTCTGAGATATCGACTTGTCTCTCGGTTTTCCTCCGGCCAATCAACAAACAGAGGGCGGTCTGAGAGCCATCACGTTGACGCTAAGCACAGAGTTTAAGATTGTATTTTAGGTTAGGGAAATCGAAAAACGATCGCAGATATGGAGACACGGGATGCAATTCACTCTGTTGTTGAGAATATTCCTGGCATTTGCAAGCATTTGAAGCCTGAACAAGAAGAGTGTTTGTTTAACATTTTGAATGGAGGTGATGTTGTGGCCATACTCCTGACAGGTTTTGGGAAAAGTTTAATTTATCAACTATTACCAATGTCAGCGAGAAACTGGGAAGGCCAAAGGCCGCCAAGGCGATAGTTGTGATTGTGTCCTCCTTGGTTGCACTCAAGGAGGATCAGGTTAAGGAGGCAGCAAATCTCGGTCATCCATGTTCACTCCGGTATTTCGCTCGATGGTTTCGTTTTCGCATCATATATGTGTTACAGTGGAAGTTTGATGTGGCTGAGCTGGCAAATAACACACGTCTTAACCAAATGTTACGTCATTTGCTTACAGGTAACCAACGATTTTATACTTCAGACATTATATACAACCATTGGTAAACATAAACGGTTTTAATGAGAAAAAAAAACACAAACCCTATATGAGTGCGGATTAGAACCTATAACCTCTGACACGCTTGGCAAAAGTGACACACAGTTTATGGCCCCTGTATTATAAGGAAGAGCGTTTATTTTTTTTTTACGATACAGAATTCATTCAAAATTGGTGTTGTTACAGGTTGAATTTTTCCTCACATTTTTAATTAAGGCATAAGATCAATTTCCAAAAGATTAATTTTTTTATTCCTCTTTTTAGTCAACTTTTGCATGGGTGTATTCTCTTATGCTAAGGGTTAGAAAATTCTAAAATTCATATATATATATATTAATTATAATTATTCAAATTATAAATTATAAAATTCATTGGATAATAGATCTAAATGTTTTTAAAACATTTGCAGTGAGTTGTAAAATAATCTAATCTTGCATTTTCCATCCACAAATAAAACAATAATTTGAATAAAACAAATAAAACATACATTTGAAATGCCATATTTGACGATATCTGGCTATCCTCAATATACAATAGCATCTATCGGCACAACCCTAAATCCACGTTACATGATGTTTCCTGCAAATTCTCTTCATCTCATTTTCTGGAATATTACTTTTGTGCCTCATCTGGGTGTTGTTCTGCTTTAACTGATGGATTAAACTTCTGTTTTTTGCTTCTAACGTTAGTGAGAGATGTTTGTGAATTTGTTTAATTAAAGAGTAAAGTAAGTGAAGCCTGAGGTGATGTAATCCTGTATTTATATATGTGTGTGTGTGTGTGTGTGTGTGTGTGTGTGTTTATTGGGAGAGAGAAGGAAGGTGAGACAAAGAAAAAGAAAGGCATCATTGATCCTGAGCTGCTGAAAACTGTCACCAAATCTTCCCCTGAGATTGTGTTGAACAAAGGTTTGATGGCTCCTCTTCAAGACAGGAATGTGCCCCAGCATGCTTAGGGCACAGTACATCTGACAACACATTGTGCCCATGCCAGTTAGCTATGTGGAGAGGGTTTAGCATGTCCTCCTTTTTTTTTGTTTGGAGCCCAGACGAAATTCTGATTCTCATCCTGTTCCAAAACTTTTTTCAAACCTTATTGTTGCAAAACAAAGGGTGCCAATCTGGAAAGCTGATTACTCAGTAAATATTCCAGTTATGACAATGTCTTCCGATAAGAGAGAAGGGAAACTTTTTTTATATATTGTTTTAGTTTGATGGGGTCACCAAACATCTCTTTCATGATGAGCAAGACAAGTCTTAGAAAGTATTGCTACATTTTTTTCCACTTCTTTTGGGGTTATATGTGTTCAGAGAATATTTAATGGTCACATATTATTGTATTAAGTATACAGATTTCCTGACTATCTCTTTCTTCTGTATTGTGTAGTATATCTGAGTGAAACGGAGAATCAGAGAAACATCAAATCTAGGGTGGGGACTTGGTTCTATTCATTAGATATTGATTATATGGATTAGAATGCGAGCTTGCATGGAAACCTTTGTGGTTAACAAAGGTTTAAGTGGACAAAATGGGTGGAGGAGTCCGGTATACATCACCAGAGAGAAGTTAGGTCGTTTTAATTAAAATTGCTAGATCAAAAACATGCTTTTTAGAAATGAGAAATTAATGAATTTTCATCTCTTGACCTGACAGCTTTCCAGCAACCAACACATTTTCTTTTGAACATGAAAATGTTATGTGATGCGACAGTCTCAGCCAGAAGACATTTAATGTACAGTTATGTGGATTTTGAACCAATGATATTTCATGGTGGGTGGAGCTGCACCTGCACAGTAGAAATCAACAAAAGTTCTTTTTGCCTGTCGTGGCTGTGGTTGGTTAGACAGACAATTTTATTTACGCTATAGAGATAACTTTCATCTCTTGTCTATTTGTCACATTAGGACACCAGGTACTAAAGAACATCTGTCTGAATTTAAATTGAGCTTTATTTAGCTCTTCAAGTGTAGTTTCTGAGATTATAATTGCACTAATGATTGCTCCCATTTCCTTTGACCTTTTATACATCATTAAAGCTAAAAGGACGTAGAGGAAACAGACTATTTAAAGAACAGTCTGGAAAGTGTATGTTCATGGCCCTACAAAGTATATTTTGGTCTCTCAACGCTCTCACAAGCTTTGTCCTGCTTCTCTGGAGTTATCGACCTCTCAGGCTTATTGCAGGGATATTTTCAGTGACCTAAAAACAGCTTTTGCTCTGAATCAAGCTGTTTCTAAAGATCCACTTGGTGCTTCATAAGCACAGCGCAATAGTCTGTTTTCTTACTTTAAACAACTTTATTTTCTCTATTTGCAGTATAGGGATGCACAATATATCAACCACAATATCAGTATTGGCCGATATATTCATTTTAGCTTTATCTTTATCAGCTCAATAAGAAAATTTGGCCAATGTATTAAAAGCTGATAAATAATTAATTGTTTCCTTGAGCTGAGATGCTTCAGATGTGCACTTGAAATATGATTGGAATCACTTTGAAGAAGAAAATACAATGAAGTGCAGCAGGAAAAATAAAATAATGTTGTGAATTCTTTGTGCTTTGCATTTTACCGTGCGGTTACAGGAAGAGCGCATTCACAACAGTTACACCTTTATGACTAGCAGCTGTATTCACAGCCTTTTGTTTTGTGCAATTCTAAGTTTTAATATTATGTTTGTATTTGCTTGTGTGTGCATTTTAATTCTTTATTCATAAGTAATGTTCTCCAATGACTTTGTGTTATTTAGGCATTATTTTATTTGTTTGTAAGACAATAGATTTATATATTTATAAAGTTGGCCATATAGGTGTAAAATTAATTTTAAAACTTACACTGGTTCAAACTAGGCTACTGTAGGGCTGTAACACTGTTAGAGAGTTGTAACACTGTTGGTTTGACAAGTATGGCACCCTTTAGCATCAGAACCCAAGGCGTCATACAGGTGAGTGGCATCCTTTAGCGTCAATATGAGACGCAGACCCTGCCCCAGACCTAAACCTACCCATAACAGTGCATGCCGTGTTATATTGATGCTAAAGTGTGCCATATGTGTAGTATTTAGACGAAATGTCATATGGCGTCACCTATATGACACCAAAGGCTGAGAATGTGTTATATACTCCCATCACCTTTTTGAGCTCACAGGAGAAGTGGCATGTGACTGTGCGTAACATTGTAGATTGTATGACCAAAAAAAAAATGATCAGCCAAGAAAGCATTGATTGTATTATTCCTTAAAATGATTAAACGTGCATAACCTACCGTACCCATTTCTCTAGTTCTCTAGATATGTGTCACAAAAAAAAAAAAATGTTAAAAACAACCCCTTATGAAGTTATCCTTACATTCCAATGTGCCGTCATCCGTCTACTCCCTTGTGGGTTTATGTGGGAAATGTGTTTCTATTGTAGTTTAAAAAAAAAAAATCACTTCAATTGAGTAGTTTTTATGTTTTGTGCAAATTTATTTTATATTTTATTTTTAAAAGCCTCCCGTGTACAGGTGTTGAAAATTAGCATGTATGCTATAATCACTAAAAACAAATGCATATGGTTCGTCCAATGTAATTGTATGTCTATGTCAAAAAAAGATATAAATAAATATATACATTTTTGTCACTTTAAATTGTTCACTTTATTCAGAATTGATTATTCTTTGTTTTTCAATAAAGTTATAATATATTAGATGCTGTGTGGACCTTTTTTCAGCAAATTACCTCTCATTGATCTATCCCCAGCCTGTGTTCAACTCACCCTAATAGAGGTAGGTTGTAACAATGGAACTATTTGTATTTGACTTTAATTCACAACATCTCTGATTGTGTACATGTCCAAAAGATGTTTTTTTTAGACTAATGTGGCTACTGTGTCTCTAATTTTGAGAAGTCTAGCACAAACAACCAGTAAGTTACTGATGCTAGAATAAAAAGTGTTACTTCCATCCCTGGTTATTTCTCTACTGTATATGTTTGGGACATGGCTTTTAATGGTGAGACTTTTGTTTTGTTTTTTTGTAATCAGACTCTCAAAAGTTATATACAAATATAACGATTACATATTTTTATTTGTCGGCCAATATATCAGTAGTTGACATTCAAATAAAGAGTTATTAATCTGCAAAACATTTCACAACATTTTCATGTCAATGCATCCCTAATATACTAAGACTACTATCTTGATCTTAAACCCCATTGTAATCAGCGATGCTTTTTCTACATGACTCAACAAATCCCTGACAGTAACCTGATACGCTGCTTTGTTTCTGATGTACTTCAGCACTCTGACACAAATGACAAATGGATTTTAACTGTGTCACGTCCAGTTCAGTATCACATCCAAGCTGTTGTGGCATGGCCGTTGAGACCGGTGTAGATATATGGTGAAAAAATGACATACTGTATATCTAGCCCTCATATTCACCAGGACAATTGTGGTTAATGAAGAGAGACCATAGTGTGTTGCTTACATCAAAATATTAGCTGACAGTAGCTAAACAATTTAAGATGCCACTTAGCGACTTCACATCAATAACACACTAACTATGAAGTTTAGAGCTGCACAATTAATCGTTGGAAAAATGTGATCTCGATTCAAACACCCAGGGATTTCATTCCTAAATGACAAAGATCTCTTAAACCTTTGACAAAATCACACTGGAAAATTCAGATCTGTGTTGGTATGTGTAGGTGTGAAACAGCTTCACAAAATGTATTTTCAACCTCAAAGTATAATTGTTTCTGTGCAATAACAATTCTGATTATCACAGAGGTTCTGGGATAAAAGTTTATAGTTCAGATGTAAACAATGGCTCCGGTAGTTGCAATCAAAATAGAGCAAATCACCCTTTGAAAGTAACTTATTATTGAAAAGTAATTAATGAAGTAATTTTCATTGTTACACCACCAGGTGGCAACAAGTGACTTTTAAAAATATATTTGTCATTGAATCATTCAGTCATGAACCAAGTGAAATCTTTGAGTGAGTCATTGAATCATTCTTTCTAGAGATTTGTTCGAAGATGCTGATTCATCCAGTAATGAAACAAGTGAAATGTTTAAGAGCGACTCATTGAATCGTTCATTCAAATCGATTTTCTTAAATAATTAATTTCAACATTTCAAATAAATTGCAGCATTTTGTTACATATTGTTTTGTTTAGTTGTCTGTTCAGAATAACAAATGTTTCAAATAAATCCTAAAAAATTTTGCAAACACGGTCATGTACGAGAGTGTTTTCATGGATGCATGTGTAAAGTATATTCATCAAAGCATCCTGAAAAAAAAAAACTGTTTTCAACATGATAAGAAATGTTTCTTGAGCAGCAGCAAATCAGCATAATATGAACATTTGAACATCAAAATCATTCTAATATTATTAGAATGATTTTGAAAGATTATGTAACCCTGAGACTGAAGTAATAGGCTGATGCTTCAACTTCAGCTTTGCCATCACAGGAATAAATTGTTTAAACATACTAAAAAAAAAACCACTGATCTAAAACAATCCAGTAGTCTCAGAATTTAAACAAAATGTTCTTTTACGACTTAATTGACAAACACTTTTGATCGTAACTTTATTCTGAGATTAACATTAGTCTCCATTTATTTGTGACAGAGGTACAGTCAGTGTCAATTATTCATTTGATGAAGACATTTGTTTTATTGCACATTGGATCTGAATAGTGACAGAAAAAGGGGAAGAGAGGAGGGAGGATCTCATTATTATAACTGAAGAATGATGCTTCAGATAACGCGTGTCAGATGATAATATAAACTCATATTGCAGTGAATCTGTTAGTCCTTTGTCAGGTTGCACCGCACATTCCCAGAATCCCCCGCGGCTCCAAGTTGTCCTGTATGAACTGACAAAAGACAGCAGGTGTGCAAATACTAGTAAGGCTCACTGAGCAAAGAGTTCAGATAGTGGGGGCAAACAAAAGACTCATTTGAATGAGCAAACAGAACACATATTAAAATGACTCGTTACGATTAACAACAGAAGACTACCTTTAGAGCTTTGTTACATTTCTTTCTTTCTTTCTTTCTTTCTCTCTCTCTCTCTCTCTCTCTCTCTCTCTCTCTCTCTCTCTCTCTCTCTCTCTGTCTCTCTGTCTTTCTGTCTAACTCTTTCTCTCTCAACTTGAAATTCAGTTGGATTGTAAAACCAGTAAGGTGATTGTGTGCAGCTGGAGACAGTGTTATGGAAATTAGGGACCAATGTGTGTTTGCTATTAGCTTAAAAATGTCATCAGTTACTGACATTATGGGTAACTCCTCCATTACTTTCCCACAAGGTAGCTGGGTAACACTCTCTCTCACTCTGGATTTTAATTGAAATCTTTCATAAAGGTGCCATAGTCTGATCAAAAAGAAAAGACCCTTTGTTTTGCATTGGAATGCAATTCACTGTAATGTACATTAAGTTGTTAGCCCATGTAAACTTTGGCTTTGCAGTTTACTCCTCTCTCGGACTCTTTCCTTTTTTCCTCACTCTGCCATCCCTTTAAAAGAATAGATTTGTTTCTTTTCTTAGGTTTACATTTAGCGCTTCACAAAAATCTGATTGTCAGCTTGTTGATTCACAGGTTTGGACCCAGCCAAGGAGGAGGACCCGCCATTGTCTCCCATGCCTGAGGCGGTACAGGAGCATGGTTTTGTTCAGTAGCAGCGCATTGCTCCAAGGGCACTGATTTCCAAAGGCTGGCAGCTTGCGCTGACATGCCGACTCTTTTAAATTGTGCTTGATAGAACAACCCAGGGCAATTAATCATTTGACTAGCATGTGGAATGATGCTGTATCACAGGCAGAGGGGAGAGAAAAGGACCTCTCGCACGTTTGCTCTTCCTATCCGATTCGCCTACCATGAAATTGTTATCATGCCCATGACAGCGTATTTTCCCTTGTAATAAAAATCTGCTCCGTACAGAGGATCTGTTCTTCTCATTAAGACAGGGCAATGGACATTCATTTGCTGTCACTTATATCGTAACACATTAAGACATATGTTCTCTGTTTGATGCTAGATGAAATTATGGTTCTGCCAAGGGGAAGAATGATTAAAAAAGAAATAAAGAAAAGGAGGGGGAAAAAAAAGTTTGATGGTGTTAGTTTTTCATTGCCACCAACCATATGGTTTGCCTCACTGCTAAGCCAGCTGCTGATATTTATTTCATGTGCATATTAAAACTGGAGAGTGAATGCTTTGTAGACGGTTTCCAAAAATTGTACAGTGATTGCTTCATTGCTGATGGGTCTTTTATAAGCCTCAGAGGAATCCTTGAGAGAAACACCAGTCTGTACTCTCCGCTAAAGTGTGATTGAATGTTGCATTTAGCCTCTAATAAAGTTCTATTGGAGACTTCAGCAGCTGGCTTCCATCTGGAGTTTGTGAAGAGGCTTTTACTGTGTGTGTGTGTGTGTGTGTGTTTGGGTGAGGGGCTTTTATTTAAATATATTTAGGTAGACATTAAATGAAGCACCTCCATTTTGCTAAATTAAATTTATAGTGGAATAGTGTGGTTAATATTGTGTTGCGTGAAAAGCTTGCATGGTTGAGCTGTGAAGCCGGATAGCTTCAAGGAGGACCTTCAAAAGGTTCACTGATGTCTCAGTCATGGTGTTTGGTTCAAACAAATGTTTTTCAATGAAAAGGAATACACAGTGGAGGTTTGTAATGGGTGCTAACAATGCAAGCTAACTGGGAAACCCTGTCTGTTTAACGTTTCTGCACAATGACTTTACTTTTCTTCTTGGACTTTTCGCGACACCTTCAAAGTAAAATGTCCCATGAGTGCCGCTAATAATTGTATTCAAAGCAGATGAGCATGAATCAGGCAGTGCTTTATTATGTTAGTTTCTTTGTGTATTGTGGCAGTTCAAAAATAAAATGAGTGGCACTAAAAGGGTTAATGCTTTATTACATTTGAAAACATGAAGCAAACATGGAATTAAAGCACATATGCTGAAGAAGCAACCATGGCATTTTAGCTTGCATCATGGGAATCATACCCAAATGCTTCCCATTGCAAGTGTAACACTGTACCATGTGAGTTACTGAGCAAGGTTGCTTTGTCAGAAAAGTCATATGGTGTTGGTTTGGTGATGCTATATGTCAAAATGTATTAGTTTACAAATCATGCAATATGGTTAAAGTGTCTTGAGTTCACAACAGGGAACCACTTGAAAAGACTTATTTAATCAATAATCTCTCTAGTCATAATTTATCTAAAAATGGAATAATATTGTTGTTTTACCGCCACTAGTCTTTATTTCACCTGGAAACCCCAGTGAATTGTTTGTATATCTAATCCATATATTTGGATTTTTGAAAATTGTAGGAAGTAGAGGCATGTTTTCCAATGAGCCTAGGTTGAGAATAATGAAATAGAATGTGGTCTTATATTGAACATGTTCACTTCGGTTGTTCAGCATATAGATGCAGGTGTTGTTTTTCAAAGATACGAATACTTGAATATGAAGCCTTTACATGTATAAGTAGGAAGAATAGAGGGGTTAAATGGGATGATTCATTGTGTAACTCTGCTCATCACTGTGATGCAACTAAGCACTGTCTGACTATTTGAATGCACTTAATCTACTTTTGTATTTTTAATACTTACATTTTTAGCATATACTATTTTTTCTATAGCTGAGGTAAACTTTCTTCATTAGTTGAACTTGATAAAGAGGAGCATTGTAAAAAAAAAAAATTGGTATAGTAAGTTAAGAGAAATTGTTACATCAGAATTATTTAAAGTTAACAGCTCGTCAAAGTGTTAGGAGAATAGTCCAATAACTTGAGTAGTGCTTTGCTCAGTGTTTAGATAGAAACACTGGGGCCTCCAGAGTGAGAAGACTTGTCTTGTATCAATATTAAAGGATCCATATGTGATTCAGTACGGTTTTGGTTCTGTGTAGTTTAGTTTTCTAAATTATTTTTAATAAAATTAATATGATGGATCCCCTCTACTGTCCACATGTACAAATGACATTCTCAGAATTGAATTGCACTTTTTTTGGAGCAGTTAACACATTTAAACAATTCAACACTATTACTGTTTCATTCTGTTCTGTGATTTTTCTAAAAAACTGATCTTTATAAACATGTATTGGAACTGATAGTCTAGCAGAACATGCATTCCTCAATGAATGCAGATGGATAATCTTTACAAATAATGTGTGACACTTTTGGACACAATCTTTTTGAGTGTTTCAGCATAGCAGCCAATGTCTGAAATTTTAGATTGGTGGTGTGTTTGTAGAAACTTCTTATAAAGTGTCATTGGGTGCTGCTAGTTGTGCAGAAATGAAACATTTCACCTTCAATATTCCTTTCTACTGTGATGTTTTATATTATCACACAGTTGGTTCACTTGTGTGCTGCTGTAGGGGTCACTAGATGTTGCTGCAGCGTTAGGATCTGTTCGCTTAAACCACCGGATGGTACGCTCTAGAGTCTTACACTCTGTAAAACCCCCATTGGTAGATTGTTTTAGGAACATTACCCTTCTCACTCACCCTGATAAAGTCTGTATGAGAGCATTCATCTCCCCATGCTCTTCTGAGCCACATGTCAGATCCCCGGAGACTGGAATCTCCAAAGCTCTGTTTACACAGGGGCTCAATCCACTCCTAAACTCAACTGGCCTCACCGAGCACCGCAGTGTAAAAGAAGCCCATGATCACTACTAATTGAGCATCGGGGTGGAGTCTGATCTGTTTGACATCGGCCATTTTGTTCTGCGCTAGTAGGGAGAGAGTGAATTGTTATCAGGGTAATCTTTGTGGGTTGAGCATATAAACAATGTCTCTTCAGTATAGTAGCATTCTGTGCTGCTCGCTCGGCCTGTGTTAAATGACAGGCAGCATTGTGTATATAGGGATCTGATTTAGCCATATAGGTTTTCACTGCCTTGGCATGTTAGACCTCTATGTTTAACATCTTTGTTCTCAATCCAGTGGTGCCGTAGGATACGATCTATTTGTGCGGCGTTCCTCAAAAAGGTTGCTAAGCTATTTTCTCTTCATATGAGAGATAGAGAGAGGGGGAGAGAGAGCTAGAGAGTGTTTGGCCCCTGTCTAACTGAGGCTAAAGGGCTGCAAAGGAGAGCTGTGATATTTGAAGTAATTCACAAGTGCATGTGTTCGCACATTAGTGGGATGCAGTCGGACAGCCACAAGGTTGAGAGCTAATTACAGCATTTAAAGCCTATCAGTTCCATGTGATTGCTGCTTGTGCTGGGTAAACGGCTTTTATTTGGTATGCTGTGGAAGTTTCCCCTCACAGCGAGGGCTCTGTGGCAGCAAATTATTTTCATCTTAATTGCATGTAGGTGGAGACATGAAATAATGGGGCATATTTGTGTTCAATCTGCTGTGTTTTCATTACATTGTGGAGGAAAACATTGTTAGCGGGAGTTAATTAACAAATATGAGTAATTGCTCCATGCTCATATTTATCACTAGTGTGTTCGCAACAGGCAGGCCTGAAGCGCTAACGACAAAGTGCTACATAAATCAAAGTGCTTTTCTTTGCCAAAGCAGAGCCCTTGGGAGGTACCTTAGAGCTTAATTAGAATCTAGAAGGATTTTGTTTTAAGTGTGAGGTGAGCAAGCACTTGAATAACAATGATAAATTAGGCCCCAGAGCATTGCCTGTATGTTTTGGTCAACGTGTGCAATGTTATATATCCCATATTTCTATATAATTCATAAAGTGTGATGTCAGAGGTGCTGCTCCAGACGTTCTGCCGGCCCTGTCGATTTGATGAGAGAGATTAATGTAGGTATTGCTGTTACTGGCATGAAAGTTTACTGAAATGATGCCAGAGTGTTCACTGCAGAATTACCCAGATGGGATTACGTGGACTATTCAGATTTTACGAGCCCGTTTCGAATATTTATATTTTTCTTGTCACAGAGTAATGCGAAAGGGGTGCTTAATGTTTTGCTTCACTGTCAGTCATAATTCAGTTATTTGGCAGTCCAAAATATTTGTCATCCAAAATATTTGTGGTCAGCCAATATTGTGTTCATTCCTGATTGGAAATTACTGTGTAACTTTATAAGTTTTCTTTTTTATCAGTTGTTTTTTTTTCCCCCCAGTTGTTTTTTTTTATGTACTATTTTTTAGAAAATGTAATGCAATAAATAAATAAAGTCTTTATATATGTGTAAAAAAAGCGCATGAGAATATCATGTGGGCAACCTGTTATTATCAAAATCAAATAATTTTATATTGTACTGAAACAAGATCAATTTATCAACTGGAAATAGATTTACTTTTTATTTAGTGTTTTTCCTAATTCTAATTCATAAACCAAGTTACTATTAAATGTTTTAAATTTTAATTTTTAAAAATTAAAATATATATATATATATATATATATATATATATATATATATATATATATTTATTTATTTATTTATTTATTTGCTTTTCACAGTAAATGTCATTCTGGAGCAGTTTACAGTGAACTTTGACTAAACAATACATTTTTATTTTTCTCTCATATTTTCTGCAGACCCTCTAGAATCTTCCTGTTTGAAAACCCCTGAACTAGCCAGTCAGGTCAACAGCAATGTAGCACTTGCAGAAAGACAACTTTCATCATTAGCCACTGAAAGAAGAAGAGTTCTCTCATGCACACATGCAGAGAGAGCATGTTGCTGATGTGAAGGACTATCTATTGCCACACAATTCCAATTGAAGGCTTCTTTTGCACTATTGCAGAAGGCGCACTTAACGTTGTCTGCGGATTAAAAAAATAGTATGCAGAGTGAAAAGACTTCTCTGACAGACACTTGTGTGATTTTTGATTACAGTCATACTGATACTCTGTGGACATGCATATGGACTGCCTGTCTGTCTTGGCACCAGATTCAGCCATCTGGCCTCAATTATGCTTTAAACATGCTTTGTTGTACATGACAAGTCCACATTGACAGCGGGTCTGCCAGTGTTTAAACGTCATGCCTCTGGCTACGATTATACTCAATCAGTCACTCTGATTTTAATTGGAATGGTTGAGGATGAGTGGGAGACGTGAATGAAAATAAAACTGTCTTCATCACTGCTGTGGTCAGTTTGGTGGTTTAAAGAGTAGCTGTGCAGTAGAAGAAGAAAAGATGCTCGAGCTGATTGAAATTGAAATGTACTCTGCAAAGAAGAGTGTCCTGCATTACCCTTTGAAATGAAACCATTTTTGTTACCTGATTATCTTTACAAAGTCCCTCTGAAATGGTTTGTTTTAGATCTGGGGTCGGCAAATGTATGGCACGTGGATGGATCGTTACAGAAGCGTGCACCTCTGGTCACACAAATGGTTCGTCAAATCGTCATCAGGTTATAATCTCACAGTTTAATAGTATAGCTCTTGAATGAATAAATCAGACTGTGTGACTAGGATAAATATTACCCCGAAAGCTGTATGCAAGTTCGAGGGAATACCAAATTCTGTCATTAAACTCTAGATGGCTCAGGCTAATGGTTCCTTAACTCAACCTGGTTACAATTGCATAGTTAACTACACAGCACAAGCTGATTGGTTCCTGTTGCATCGGCAGCCAATGAACTTGCTTCTCAACATATAAATAGTTGGTCAGTGTTTGCTGTAGCAGTCTGCAGTGCATTTTCAAAGTTCCTCTGAAACTGTCCACATATAGATCCACTTGTAAAGATCTGCTATCTGGTAATTTCATGTGATTTGTGCAGCAGCAGTATGTCTTACTTGCTCACGGCAGCATGTCTGTGTATGTATTGGTAGTTGCAAGTCTGAACTTGCTCTACAGCCGCAGCAATAATCAACAGCAGCAGCTTAACAGATCTATTCCGCTAAGACCAAATACATTAAAGGGTTAGTTCACCCAAAAATGAAAATTCTGTCAGTATTTACTCACCCTCATGTTGTTCCAAACCTCTATATGTTATAAGGAAGATATTTGGAAGAATGTTTTAATCAAACAGATCTCATTCCCCATTGACAGTCAATGGGGAATGAGATCTGTTTGATTAAAACATTCTTCCAAATATCTGCCTTTGTGTTCAGCAGAACAAATAAACACATAGAGGTTTGAAACAACATGAGGGTGAGTAAATACTGGCAGAATTTTCATTTTTGGGTGAACTAACCCTTTAACATTGCCACACCCATTAGCCTCCTAAACTCTTCTGAGCGTTGTCATGTTAGACCTTGTTTAAATTTATGTGCATACACCTCTTTAGCTATTGTCATGTGCCCGTGATAATCCCTCTGCGTGCCAATGTTTTAGATCAATGTTTATGGATATCAGCCAGAAAATGAGTCTTGATCTCTTTTGTGATCAAATGAATGACATAATTTATTTTCATTGTATTTCTTTACCAATTACATCTCCTATTATCTCTTCAGCACCCTAGAGAAACAATGGAAGCAGTCTATCTCATTTCCCACCATCCTCGGATACGTTCCATGCCATAACTTTTATTTATCTCTTTACTCTTAGGCTCGGATTAGCCACTTGCCATTGTCTTCACCGGACCTGCTGTTACTGTAAATTGGCTGGCTGTGCTGTTGTGAGGTTATTGCTTTCAAAATATCCACGCTAACAGTTAGGGGTGCACCGAAATTTCGGCCGCCGAAAATGTTCGGCCGAAAATGGCATTATCGGTTTCGGGCCGAAAAAAAAAACCCCAACCGAAAACGTAAACCGAAAATTAATGTCACCCACCCGCCCCTCCCATCCGTGCGCAAGCGCTTAGGTTTCACGGTTGAGCTGTTATCACGCGTCTGCATATCAAAGATTAACCATGTCAGCGGTATGGAAGTATTTTAAAGTTTCAGATGAGGACACCAAAGTTGCAATTTGTAACATTTGTTCAGCAAAAGTCTCAAGAGGGGGTGCGGTGCCAAAGAACTTTTCGTTGAAGAAAAAGACTCGACGGGGAGCGCAGCGCAAACGGTGCCTGAGAAACGCTTACGTACAAGTGAGGAGGCATACACTCCTTGTCGGAACAAGCGCAGCCGCACAACTAATAGAGACGTATCTAGCTGAACTACCCATTGCCAGAAGCGACAATCCCCTTGACTACTGGCGCGAAGACCGGTTTCCATTGCTTGCGCGGATTGCACGCAGGTATTTATCTGCCCCAAGCACCAGCCCAGACAGTGAGAGACTATTCAGTGCAGCGTCACATGTTCTTAATGAGAAGAGGAACCGTCTTTCCTGTCAAAAAGCTGAGCAACTTTTGTTTTTAAAGAGAAACCTGCCACTTTTGCTTAAATAAACAGCAGTCCTATTTTCTGTGTGTGGATAGCAGTTACATTAAAATTTGCGTAGCACTGCACAACTGTGTTTCCTAAGGCTACATGGGCCAAAATGTTGTTTACAGTTTGACCCCGTTTACACCTGGTATTAAAATGCGATCTGTATCCAGATAAGTTATCCGGATAATAAAAAACGCATGTTAATGCAAGGTGTAAACGCGTTGTGATCGGATCTGCCTGACCACATCTGGAGGTAGTCTGGCTCGCATTGTGTCCGGATCTTTACTAGGTGTAAACGCAATCTGGTTGTTGAAACCACATATATTTTACTCCTCCCAAAAATGCTAAAAAATAAACGAGTGAGAGCGTGTTATATGTTATAGCCTAGTCAGATGCGACACGCATCACCGCAGATGAGCAGCTGAGCGTCTATTCAACGTGAAAACATCGCAAATAAAAGTGAAAGTATGTCACAGACGCAGTTAACACATTTTCAAGTAAAGAAACGAAATTACCAGGCCTGTTGCCACTCTCTCTTATTGATGTCTCTGATTTGGAAATTAGCTGATGATCAATAAAATGCCGCTCAGATCTGTTGCTTTTGGTGGCGTGCAATCCATTAAATCTGCATATAACGCAGGAGGTGAAGATCGGATTTATATCCGTTTTGCAAAAACACATTTATGTGGCCAGGTGTAAATGGAATCAGTACTTATTATCCGGATAACTTATCTGGATACAGATCGCATTTTAAGTGGAGTTTGGATTAAGTTCTATTGCTGTTTTTGCACTGTTGTTTTGTACAGCAATTTAAAATGTAAGGAAACCATTGTTTACATGCAGCAGCAGAATAGAGGCCCACTGCCATTCTGTGATTTTGTGTGCAGTTATTCAGATAATTGTGGGTCTTTTTTGCACAACTTTTAAAACAATTTTATTTGGTGGAACATAAAACTTGAAGAATAATATTATTTGGTATTATTATGTTTATTTATTGTTAAAGATATTTTAGGTTTTTTTATGTATGCCTTACTGTTAATAAAAGTTTGATTATTCTATTGGTTTTGTGATTTTTTAGATCCATTAAATTCAAACAATTTATATATATATATATATATATATATATATATATATATATATATATATATTATATAAATATAAATATATATTTTTCGGCTTCAGTTTCGGTTTTCGGCCAAGTGCATCCTAAATTTTCGGTTTCGGTTTCGGCCCAGAAATTTCATTTCGGTGCACCACTACTAACAGTGTTAGGAGTACACAGGATGTCCCCGAAGACCTCTTCAGATGCAGAGAAACAGGTCAAACACTGACCTAATGAAGACAGATGGAGGTGGACAGGGCTGTGGATGATGGTCGGCCCGTGGAAATTTTTCTTGTGTTTTGGCCAGTCTGTTATTTTAGTCCAGCATTTCCCCCATTTGGCCTGTAACAGAGGTCAAGACTCAAATATAGGATCTGTTATTGACCCTCTTTTCAGACTTTTCACCGTAAAATTGGGTAATATTTCACGACGTCTCTGTATATTTTTCTGGATCCAGACAAATCAATATGTGTAAATTATTTACATTTTGATTACATTATATTGTACTTAAATATTTTGTTGGGATCAGTTTTTTGCCATATATTTTTTGCAGTATATCGTTTGATTCAAAATATGATTTGCGCCATCTCTTTTGTTCTCTTAAAAACTTCTTTGTTGCTGAAGATAAGTTGTCTCTCCATCCACATCACATGAAACCCTTTTAACGACGGCACAGTTTCAGTAATTCTCAGTTTTATTTCAGTTTCTCTTTGATCTCTGTGCTGTCGCCCTGTCTTCAAGAGTGGAATTATTTCAGGGCATATATGTGCAAATCCTTGGTGCTCACTTGTTCCTGGGCTCTCAAAGTGTCACCATAATAACCAGATGTGAATAGAGAAGGTTAGGTATTGTAATTGTGCGATACATATGGGATGCCCATTGAATTATTGGAATGGCTCAAGTGGTTCGTTTTTCCATACGTTTTATTTTATTTAGCATGCTATGAAGCCTGGCTCACAGTTTATCTTTCATAAATGAGCAAGACCTCTCTTTCCATATAGCTCTGTGTGTGTGAACACACAATAGGTGTAAGCAGTCTGTGTGGCACAAAACCTATAAACTGTTTTCATTATTCAGGCTAATTTATATCAACCACGCTGTTAATCTTCCACAACCTGTTGATTGCTTTGTTTCTCGACACATTTCTGGAGGGCAGCCATAACTGTGTTTTCAGAAGGACTCCTGTCAGTGGCGCCAGGCTACACAGCCACAAATTGGAATGTGGCACTGGCCCGGGAATACAGCCAAGATTTAAATTAGACAATAACCTCTGGCCCCTCATGCAGGCTCCTCTCTGCAGCTGTAGGCTGATCCATTTGTTTAATATGGTGGAGTATTCTCTAGAATAATAGGCTGATGTATGAGCCGGCTCTTAACAGTTTGTGTTTCACAGACTTGCAGAGACTGAACAACTGGCAGGCAGTGCACTCACTGCAGATGTACCCAAGCTGCAATAAAGAAAATGTACTGTATGCAACACTTGGAGAAATTAGTCATGGAAATGGTGAAAACAAAGAAAATCCTGCTTTGGAAGTTTCACCTAGAGTTGCTTGGTAATAAGAAAATGCATTTAACGTTTTTATAGGGTACACTTTTTATTGCGTTATTATTTTATGTATTTTTGTGTTATTATACAGAGCTTGTTGGTACATTCCAAAAACTGAAATGAAATTAGGTGCAAGTCAGCATTCATACATTATAAACGGCGTTCACTTCCATATGTGGGGGCGGTGTGTGTGTGTAACTGGGTGTTCTGTTCTATTATGGGAATCTCTAAAGCCATATTCAGGGTGTTAGCTTTACTGTGGCAAAGAGCCAGTGCTGTACCCAGCGAGATCAAAGATGAAGCTTCAACTAGTCAGTGCTTTCTGTAAAGATTGAAATGGAATAAATTATCTTATTCAGAAAGTTACAAGGGTTGTCATTAATCAGAGGTATTTAGACTAGACAAAACAGGGCAGTTTTGATTTTTATCTAATTAGTATATTATTATTACTGATGATGATACTGAAAATGTTACTATTATTATTCTTAGCAGTACAATAGTAATGTTGTTGTTGATTATGATGATGATGATTTATTATTACTTCTTTAATTCAGCATTTTGGAACACATGCTGAGATTAATATACTCAACCCCACATTTTTCTAATCTATTAATTTAAATTTGCATTCAGTCATCCCTCTTTATGCATTACAGTGATATAATGGCTGTCGTACTGAAAGCTCAGTGGATGGAAACTCAAGGACTTCTAAATGGATCCATTTCATATCTCTCATCTGGTGGGAAAAATCTCAAGTAGCTCTCAGATTTCATTGTTGCCACTTGTAGCTCTTTTGGCAATGGTGCACTAGTCCAGATCTTCTCTTTATATCTCTTCCTGATATTTTTGTAAAAGGCTAGCATCTACAGAAATAAATGTCATGTAATACAATTGTTTTTATTTATAAATGGCACTTTAGATTACCTTTTTTTTTTAAGAAACTGAAGTATAGCTGAATGCAATACCGAAAAAGCACAGAAGATAGAAGTGAAAGAAAGCAAGGGAGAGAGAGCGAGAGCATGAAAGAGAAGGATGAGAGGAAGAGGTGACTGTCTAAAGAGAGTCTCTGTCAGTGTGATTGTATTCTCTCTGTGTGCAGTGCTTTCATCTAATGATTTTAGCTTTAAACTGACTTTTAGAGATCGATTTCTCCTGTGGATCAGAACGGCCCTGCTTTAGGCTCTTTGTGTGGGCCTGCTGGACAAAGATGTCAGTTTACACATTTCCCCTCCTTAACTGTGTGTGCTTATGTCATTTTATATTTGTGTGTATCGCTTTTTGTGAGTATGTACGTGTTGTTCACGCCAAGAGGCTAGTTTTACTTTCTCCCTTAAAGCACCAAAGATTATTCCTCAAAATATTATATTTTAATAGTAAAGTAATCTTGCATATGATATGTGTCGTTCGTACTGCAGCATGTTTGTTCAAATCACCCATTTGTAGATAATGACCATGTGATCTCAGTAATTCTTCAAACAGGCTGTTGGTCATGGTCACGTTGTTTTAAAGTGGATTGTGTTTGGGTTGTGCCGGGTATTAGTTCTATAATATTGTTTTTCCCCCATGGGATGATTGAATTTACTCTGTTGTAATAATATCTTATTTCCCTTTGGAAACACTTGCATAAGAATATACAAACACTCAGGTTATGAATCCTGGCTCAGTCTGGACTCTGGTTTCCAAATCCAGTCAGGAACAGTTTGTGTATATAACAACACTAACATGAAGATTGTCTAATGGGACCATTTTTATGTTTGAAAAGTGTAAAACTACATAAAAATTCCATGTTAATTAAAGCGATGATGCTTAAAAAATGTAAACTAGTAAGTTAAACAATTTAAACTCGTTTGTTGCAGGTAAGGTGTGACATTTTTTGCATAAAATTTGTGCATAAAATAAAAACATCTTTACTATACATTGTCTGATTTGAGCATTTTTAGTCAGAATAAAGGGTAGACGTAACTACATATTTCCAAAAAGTAAAACTATTTATGTTCATTAAAGCACTTGTGCTAATAAATGAACACTTAGGAAAAAATATACAAATGAGAATAAATACTGAAATTTACATCCCTAATCTACTGGTTGGTTGACTAGTCATCCATTGTGACTCATACCTAAAATGGGTGTGTTGAGCTTGTTACTGTGTTCCCTAACGAGACAGAGGTATAGCATTTGCATTGCTTCTCTCATCTTGTTAATTACAGAGGCTCCATTGTCTGATCTGACCCATTTACAGCATTCTCTCTTTCATTCTTTCATTTTGTCTCATCCTCCCATCACGGCTAATCTCATTTGGCATCTGGCTCAGTCCCATCCTGCCATGAACATGAGAGGGTCTGCTCTCACACTGAAGAGAGCCAAGAGCGACAACACCCCGTGTCCTTTTCCATTCACGCTAACTTCTGTTTCCTAAAAGCTCTCTTTTATTTTATTTCTGTTTATCGGCATCACTTGTTAAATGTACAACTGACAAGTGGAAGGTGATTTAAAGCAGCACTTCTTGTCCTTCTGTTATATTCATTTGAGAATAATGTTTGTTCAATTAATATTCATGAGTTGTGGATCTGCATGTGTCAGTGATACAAGGCAGAGAGGCAGGTAATGGGATTTAAAACAGGGTGAATGCTGATGGTGTGAACGAATAACTTAAAGCCTGAAGCAGTGCTAGTGTATACATAAACACACACACACACACACACATACTTTTTCTTCCCCTTTTGCTGTTTGTATTATGTAGACCCACATTAGTGATGAAATGAGGCATGAACTTTTTTCCATCTTCTCAGAATCCACTTTGTGTTCTCTCTCTGTCTCTCATTTGATAGATCTCTCTCCCAACCTTTCTTCTTTTTTAACTTATTCAAAAGATGATATTTTGCAAATTCATTGGTAAAGTCAATATGAGTTGCTGTTTGCCAAACTTTTTCCATAATGTAACTATTTAGAATTGAAACTGGAAATTTAATGGTAAAAAGTGTGTGGTGGAATCAATTGGATTATTATAAAACATTATATACCAGAATAGAAATAGTGCGAGTGTGAGTTAAAACAAAGCATAAATCGTTATTTGATTATTCATTCTTGAAAATGATTGTTATCTGGTTCCATGAACAACCTCTATCATCCATGGAACCTTTCCATTGCATAAAACTTTCTTTATTGTGGAAAAAGTTTTTTAGATTATTCAAATATTCTTCACCCTAAAAAAAAGTGGTTGTTCTATGGCATCGCTGTGAAAACTGCCATTTAATGAGTGCTGATTAACATTTATTCAATAGCCTGAGTGGCCGAAGTGATGTCAGCATAAGAGGAAACTTTATTTCATTTTGATTTAATGATAACGGATGAACGATTTTTTTTTCCCCTTGGAATAACATGATTCATTGATGAATCATTCACAATAATGCACATTCAGTTAGAAAATTTCTACTTTCTAAAACTTTTATTTCATGTTGACTCCAAACAGTGCTGCAGTTATATTCCATCCATCCATCTTCTTCCACTTATCCGGGGCCGGGTCGCAGGGGCAGGAGTCTAAGCAGAGACTTCCCAGACTTCCCTTTTCCTAGACACTTCCTCTAGCTTTCCGGGGGGACACTGAGGCCTTCCCAGGCCAGCTGGGAGACACAGTCCCTCCAGCATTGTCCTAGGTCTTTCCCGGGGTCTCCTCCCAGTAGGATGTGCTCAGAACACCTTCCCGGGAAGGCGTCCAGGAGGTGCCTGAGCCACCCTCAGCTGACGCCTCTCGATGTGGAGGAGCAGCGGCTTTTGACTGAGCTCCTCCCGAATGACCGAGCTTCTCACCCTAATTCTAAGGGATCGCCCAGCCACCCTGCCGAGAAAGCTCATTTCAGCCACCTGTATCCGGGATCTTGTCCTTTCGGTCATGACCGAAAGCTCATGACCATAGGTGAGACTAGGAACGTAGAGAAGGAAAGGTGCTTCTTTACCTTGACAGACCGCTACATTGACCGCATTACTGCTGAAGCTGCACTGATCCGATCCTCACTCGTGAACAAATCCCCAAGATACTTAATCTCCTCTACTTGAGGCAGGATCTCTCCACCAACCTGAAGTGGGCAAGCCACCCTTTTCCGACTGAGGACCATGGCCTCGGATTTGGAGGTGCTGATTCTCATCCCAGCTGCTTCACACTCGGCTGCAAACCGTAAAAGTTAAGGTGATTAAAATTAAACAGAGGACCATGACGTCGCCCGGTATGGCACAGCTGGGGCCCCACTCTGGAGTGAGGCCCAGGGTTGGGCTGCCTTCCTGTGGGGTGACCACCTACAGAAAAAACACAAGGGGTCGATGCTGAGAGGATCGGGCAGCAGTCGAAGGCGGGGGCCTCGACAACCCGATCCCTGGACATGGAAACTAGCTCTAGGGAGGTGGAACGTAACCTCACTGCCGGGGAAGGAGCCTGAGATTGTACGTGAGGTAGAGAGGTTCCGACTAGAGATAGTCGGGATCACCTCTACGCACCGATTGGACTCTGGAACCACACTACTTGAGAGAGGATGGACTTTTCACCACTGGGCACACACTGGAGTTGCCCATGGTGAGAGGTGACAGGCTGGTGTGGGTTACAGTGGAGGTGGGCGGCTGTTGACCTCAACTGGGGATGTCATCAGGCGGTGGAAGGAATACTTAGAGGATCTCCTCAATCCCATCGTCACGTCGTCTATTGAGGAAGCAGAGGCTGAGGGCTCAGAGGTGGACTTGTCCATCACCCTAGCTGAAGTCACTGAGGAAGTCAAGAAACTCCTCGGTGGCAAGGCACCGGGTTGGATAAGATCTGCCCTGAGTACCTCAAATCTCTGGATGTTGTGGTGCTGTCTTGGCTGACACGCCTCTGCAGCATCGCGTGGCGGTCGGGGACAGTGCTTCTGGGATGGCAGACCGGGGTGGTGGTCCCTCTTTTTAAGAAGGAGGATTACACTTCTCAGCCTCCCTGTTTATGTCGGGGTACTGGATAGTGGAACCTCTGATTCAGGAGGGACAGTACGGTTTTCGTCCAGGCCGTGGAACACTGGACCAGCTCTATACCCTCTACAGGGTGCTGGGGGGTTCATGGGAGTTTGGCCAACCAATCCACTTGTGCTTTGTGGATTTGCAGAAGGCATTCGAATGTGTCCCTCGTGGTGGCCTGTGGAGGGTGCTCCAGGAGTATGGGATCCGGGGTCCTTTGCTAAGGGCTGTCCAGTCCCTGTATGACCGAAGCAGGAACTTGGTTCGCATTGCAGCTATATTGATTTGCTTATTAATAGTTGTACTTTTTGGAGGGTGGGGTGAGGGTAGTTATTTTCTTTAATGAGATGTTTAGTCAAAGACCTATCTGTCTCTCTGCACATTGGTTGCTCAAAAAACTTTGGTTTCTTTTATCATACTACTTTCAAAGAGCTCACACCAGTTCACCATCATGGTTTGGACTAAATGGCACCTAAACTGCACCACTGACCAACAGCAGACTAATATGATTTTCCTAATATGATTTGAATGCTTATAAATGGAAACACTACATGGAAAAAAATGTCATTTTTTTCAGTGTTTCTATTTCCAGAGGCATTATACCGCTGACGTTATGGTGCTGTATTGAGCGAGGCAGTGTGTTGTTCCTCTTTGTGTATGTGTATATGCACCAGGTGAGCGCTCAAAAAGGCCTCCTCAGCCCAAAACACCTGCCCTTCAAGTCCTGCAGCTGCCGCAAGGCCTGTGTGTGTGTGTTTGCGTTGTGCACGGTTACATGTGTATATGTGCTGGTTAGACTTTTAACATTTCAGCTAATTCTTTTTCTTTCCCTCACGCTCTTTCTCTTGCTCACTCTCTCTCCAGGGCATAGACTAATTAATGGATACCATTCGCAGTTGATTAGCTACAGTTCCTTCGGTAATTACATTCGCATACTAACCACTCAGACAAAAAGATGAGGGGGGGAGAGAGAACAAAGCAAGGGAAAAATAAATTAATGCTCTTCTCATTTTGCTCTGATCTTAATTTGTTCCTGCAATTGTTTGCCCTCCACAATAAGATAAGAAAGCCCTTCTCCCCTCTTATTTTTCGACTCTTCTGGTTGTGTAACATCTGAAGGAATCACTTTGTTTTAAACAGACAAAGGCTTGCTGTTGGATGCGCCATTGAATCAGTGCCTTGAGGCTGTTGTGAAGACTTTTTCTGGCTGTTCTGGTTGATGTTTGTGTGTGTGTGTGCGCATGGGTCCTCACGTGTGTGTGCGTGTGCATGATTTGTCTGGTTATAGAGGGCTCTCTGTGCTGGCCCTCCAGCTGCTAACCCATAATTCCTCATTTTGCTCTTCCATTGTTCCTACCTGTCAGTGTGTTTGTGTCTCAGAAGAAAAGATAGGATTCCTGCCATTTCAACAATTTGCCATCATGTTTGATTTAGAGGGGTACAGATAGAATAAAGGATCAGAATAAAGAAAAGAGCTCCATTTACTACATGGATATCCAGTAGAATAAACACCACCACCATCCCATCATATTTTTACATGTAAAATAAAGAAAATGACCTGAATATCTATGTAGCGTCAGTTTTAACATCTTTAAAAAACAAAAACAACAACAACAACAAAAAACAGACCTTTGTGTATTGGGGTTGTTTTGGAGTGCTATACAAGCTGCTTTGTGTTTACCTGCTATAATAAACTGTTATCTTTCATCAGACTCTGTGGGCATTTCAAATTATTAAGATGACTATGTGACTCCCCTGCTTTTCAAATGCAAAGTACCCCCACCTAAAGCTGCCCCATGTTTGATGCAAGGTTCATTAGCAACTGGGTTACTTCCTGTGTCTGTTATTTATTATTACCCAGTTACATGAGGGGTGAACTAATCAATGAACCGTTCTGGTACTGCTTTTCAAGATAGAATAAATATTTCAGATAACATTAATGTACAGGCCTGCCAGTATTTTCTGTGGCTGTTTGATTCCAGAATATTTGGAATCGATTCTGAAATGCGAATTCAAGTAATTATCACCATCCTTTTAAAATCTGGATTTTAAATGACTGTTCTGTGGCTGTTTTTATGGGATTTTTTTTTTTATGTATGTATTATTTCAACCAAACATTGCATTCGATTCAAAGTATCTAATGCATTACGTTTTCATGTTGTTTCTCACTAAATGTTGACAACTTGAAATATAATTAAATGAGATTGTTTTCATTTATACAGCAATATTAATCAACAGCAGTATTTACCTACTTATACATGTTTACTAAAATATTTTATTACATGAAAAAACAACACAAATACTTGTAAAACACTTTAGACGCATTGTAAAAATAATAATAATAATAATAATAATAATAAAGTTATAAATTGATCTATAAATAAAAAAAAACATAAGTTCGTGTTTTTGAATGATTCTGTTGAATGAATGATTACAAGATGTATCAGACTGCCCTGAGTAGAGTCAACTCCTCAGAATCAAGGAATTGGTTAATTTTGGATTCAACTCCTATCCCCACTATTTTGTGCATAAAATAAAATTCATTGTTATATTGTGACCACATATGCATTACACTACATAGAATACAACTATAGAGAATTAGAAAGAGGTGCAACTGAAATTACTAATCTATTCTCGTTTCTTTTGCAGTTTGGGAATAACAACAACTACATGAACATGGCTGATGCCAATGGAGCCCTGCTAGCAGGAGATGTGAGTACATTGTTGCAGATAACCTTTACATTTCTATGGATGGTAAACCATTGTTAGTTCATGCCATGGGCAGTATTATTCTGGAATCACTAAACAGTCATTTCCATGTCTAACCATTTATTGTTTCAAAACAAAGTCAATTCATTTAGCATGCTTGCCTCTCTCTGTGTTGAAATGAAGTGCTTAATTTCAGCGGCAGGTGTACAGCTGCTGCATTTACATAAAACATGATTAGCTCCCTACATGCCTTCCTTAACTGCTTTGGGATTTTCCAAACCCCAAACCCTTAAAGCTTAGAGCTTGTTACGCCAGCAGCTACGTGTTAATACACATATGTTATAATCTGAATGAATGATTCCTCCAGTAGAGCCGATATGTTTATCAGCGTAAACAGTGCAAACGGCTCAGTACTGACCAGAGGTTGAGGAGCACAGGGGGCACTGAGCATTGAGATGGGATTAGGGTCACTTTCGCAGGGGGATATACCACAGGTTTTCACATCCTGTTGGTATGCTCCAGGTGATGGCTAAAGGATCATGCATGTAAACACCTGTCCCCATGATAATTTAAAGATACCATCAAGCTAGAAAAGGAAAGAAAAGTGGCACCTCTCGCAAAAGCCACCCTTTCTCCATCAATTTTTATCCTCTGTCAGTGAGTCTGGCAATATACTGCAAATCACAGGTTGTGTATCTCAGGCTGGCCCTACTATCTGTGTGTGTGATTGTATACAGGTGTTTTACAGTATGTGTTGTCACTCACTGTTACACTCACTGTTGCCACTGCCTGATTTCCATCACATTTCCAATGCAAATCTCCTTCTCACAATCTCAACGGCATCAATAGACTCATGCTGGCTAAGCAAAGATAATCTCTGTGAACACATATGTTGTTAACGATAGGTTTGCGTGGGCCTCTCGCTTCATTTTCATTTTTTTTAAGTTCAGATGGTGGTCACGGGCAGTTGTACCCACATTTGATGGAGTCGGTTGCAATCTCCATAAATTCTTCTGATAAAAGTGTTCTTTCGCCGAGGCCAAGCTCCAAGTTGGCACCTGCAGTGGAAGTAGGGCTGTCGAGTGTTGCCTAGTTGAATTTTTTACTAAGAAATAATGTTTCCTCCTTCGCACTGCAGCTGGTATTATGACACATGACACAATGAAATTAAAAGCATTAACATTTCAATTCCTCTTTCCCATACCTGACATATGTGTAGGGGGGTTGGAAGGGGGATATTGTTTCTTGTAACTCAAGCTGAAGAGAAATTAAAGGGACTTTACCCTAGTGAGTGCTGTAATTTCACAGTGTGATGGGTTTTCCATGAGCTTTAGCTCTTTCATTAATCTGCTTAATATGTCATCTTTAGGCGAGAGAGAGTGAGAGAGTGAGACCAGGAGAGAGGGGCTAAATATCTCTGAAACTGACTCTCTGCACTTTATATACGGACCTGAATGTAATGTATATAACATTAGTTTTAATGTAAATCAGGTCTTTATAAGACATATCATCCTGTTAGATTTTTAAATACCTTTGACGATGGGGTAAATACTATCAATTTTGGCAGCTAAATAATGGCAGCTATGCTGTTGCCAGAAATTTACTGTAAAAATATTTCAGATATTACTGAATGGAATAACTTTACAATTTCATTAAGTGATATTATCTTAAAGGGTTAGTTCACCCAAAAATTACAATGATGTCATTAATGACTCACCAAGACGTGGGTGTTTCATGGGGATATTGCCCACAACCCATCACGTTTTGGACGTGGATTTGGTTAGAACTACAAACAGGAGTTAAAAGTGTTAAAAAACCTACAGATATGGAGGACAGGATCAGGTCCGGCAGTTGAGTGGAGAGGTTTAGATAAAGGGGTATGCGTTTATGTATTTATAAAATGTTTTTATTCAATGTTGGCTAGATTTTATTGTGAACTTTTGTAAAGATACGTTTAGCCATTAACATTTAAATGCATCTTTACATTCAAATTGCAAAGGCAAGTGTTGCTTCTTTTTACTGTTTTTTTTTCTTCTATGAATTACATAGTAAAAAAAAATCATACATTGGCAGTATTTACACAGTAAAATTTACATTGTTTTCACATTATATAGTTAGACACTGTAACTTAAATTTAACAAATTAACACGTTTTACTGTTGCATTTTGTCTTTTCCTGTAAAAATCAATAATTAATCAGTAATTCATAAACATTGATCACAAGAAAAATTATTATACATGATTATATATGTAAACCACATTATCTTGAGCATTGTAATGCTACATGATATGGAAACCATAACACAGTGCTTGATAAGGTGACCTCTTCCTTCCTGCTGTTGAACCGAAACTGATACGGCCATATTCAGTTGCACTCAGTAGTATCACTTATCACACACAATCTCATTACACACACATGTAATCACTACTGTATATGTAGAAATGGATTTGGAATGGCTCCTATTGGACTCTGAGAGTATTTGCCACTGTCATCTGAGCAGAGCTTTTCTCTCTGCTGAGTTGATATTAGGAGCTTTGCTCTATCGATCCTTCTAACCATCATGCTCAGTAATTGTGATTCACTGCCTTTTAACAACTGCTGCTTATGTCTCTGCTGAATCAGTTTACTAAATCTACAAAGTGAAAGGGGTTATTGCTTCATAATTGGTGCTATTGGTTTACCTTGACTAACTGACTTTAGCGTATTTGGGTTGATGGATGGTTTACAATGAATGCCTATGATAACTTTAGTTAACTCTACATTAAGTAAATGCACTAGCTAATTACTCTTCAACAGCAATGACATAGAAGTGTGCAATATTCTATAGATGGCTGCACAATTGTTTCTCTGATGCATAAAGTCTATAGAAGTGCACAGCTGAAACAGTGCTCATTGTTACGTCCTATGTTATTATTTGTCTGGTGTTATTATTGTTGTTTCTTTCCTTTTTTTTTTCTTTCCCCTCTTTACTTTCACTCTTAGAATTCTTACCAAGTTCTAAAAGAACACTGCATTTCGCAAACATGCAATCACAAACAAATCAAGTGTAATATCCTGCTTCCCACACAGGTGCGCTCTTATAGGCACAGTGTTCCCTCATTGGTGAAGCCACGTTGCATCATCACCAAGCTTTTCGATGATCGGCAGGTGGATGAACCATCAGGTAGCTGCATCGTCCTGCTAAGAGTGAAAGTAAAGAGGGGAAAGAAACAACAACAACACAAATAATAACATAGGATGAAACACTCATAAACCAGGATCTTATTACTATGTACTTTTATCCTGTTATGTTATTTTTTTCACACATGTAGTTACACAAGTAGTTCGTATGTTTATTAAAATCACTTATTTTGAGGGACGCTTTGCACCTTTAATTATGTTTAGAAATAAACTGCTAGCCTACCTAATCCATGGCACGGCTTTTAAGACATTAATACATATAGAGTACGTAACTAACTACGGTGCGCTCTCTCTTGTTTCCTTCGTGTGCGCTGCATGTTTTGCACATGATCCACACGCACCTTAAAACTACGCACTCCACTGATAACCTGGCTTTATCGACCATCAATAGGTTTTATAGATTGTTATCGACAATTAATCAATAGTCGATTAATCATTAGTGTCCCTAATATACACATTCCAAACTCAGACCTCTCTGGTTGATTTCACAGAGTTTGTTTCAGCTGTCTCTTCAACGCTTTGCATAACTTTTGCCAATATGTTAGTGGTTCAAATAAAAGCAAAACTCCTACATAAAATTGTAAAATATTTGGACCTTTGCATGTTAGTATATTCAAAGGAAATAATGGCAAGCAAAAGAAAATAATCTGCTTAATTTATGTCTGTGGGGATTAATAAAAAAACACCCCTGTAAACTCCAGACATGTTATCAAAGGTCATCATTCAGCTTTCTGCACAAATGAAGGCTTGAGGGTTGGACCTCATTGCAATGCCAAGTAAAGTGAGGAAATTATTGCAGAAATATTACTCTATTGTGTTCTGTGTATGGATGATGTATGTATAACCTGAAGCTGTCTGTAAATTAAAATCAATCCTGAATAATCTCATGATGTTTTTGTAATAAACATGATTAATTTATCACAATTGGGTTTGCTGAAATTTGCCTCCAAACATATATTCATATAAAGTGTAGTGTGTGTTCTGTTTTATTGGAATCATATTCTATTTTAAGCTATAAAGATAATCGTATCCTAAATCCCAATCCTAAAGATAACCATATATATATATATATATATATATATATATATATATATATATATATATATATGTTATGATAGTTAAGTAATGTTGTTTAAACCAATAAAACTAGGTGGTTTCTTAAGTTTGATAATTAATATGCTATGTCATGTTTATGACAGGTTGTGTTGTCATAGTAATGTCACGTTGTCATGACAAAGACACTGACAGGTTATGATGTATTGGTTTGTCAAGTTGTCATAACAAAAACATCTCAAACAATGTCATATTTGCATTAAAAATATCATAATTGAGCGAATGACACTTAATGACAGTTGTCACAAACATGCATACAACTTCCTTCATATTCATAACATATGTCATGTCATGATTATGAAGGTGCCATAGTCTTAGTCTTATGCACACCCCTTCAAGTAAAGTCTTACCGTTGATCTTTCAACACACACAACACTCAAATACACTCGCCAGTGACCTACCACCTCATCCTGCAACACCAGCCTTACACTGACAGCTGACAGCTTCTGTACATCAGACATAATACAAGCACATCTCAATTCTCATTTACACACACACACACACATACACGCACACCACCTCACTGTCTCTGAGAGCAGATGTTAATTTAATCTTTGCCTGCTCTCTCTCGTCTCATTATGTTCAGTCAGGTGTTCAGTGTTTTGGTTTGTTATTTGTAAAGGTCAGTGTCATTTTAGTTATGCTCTGATGTGAAAAAGATGAAAAAGGGACTATAAGTACCTCACATTTGATCTTTGGATGTCGTATCAGATCTTACAGCACAGCTGTGTGTTGTTGGGACATTAGGTTGGGCCATTTTCTCTCTCTCTCTCTCTCTCTCTCTTTCACACTTTCTTTTTCGCTGCGGTATTGTACTGTGAAAACATGCTGGCACTGCAGGTCTTATTCATAGATAAAGGTCATGAAGTAAAGTAAATGAAATAAGCACCACTCTCTTCCGCTCTCTTCCTGTTTTATTTGCTTTGCTATCATTCATTTCCTCCCATTTTATCAATCTTGTATTTTTTTTTTTATTTAGTTCCTCTATATTACTTCCCTGTTGGCCCTTAAATTCAGTGTCCATGATGTCTTGTGATCACTGCCATGTGCATGATATTCGGAGCGTTCTTCTCTCATGACACAATTTTTATTATTTATGCCTCAATAGCTCTGTTTTGATTAACACACTGTTAACTGCTGCAGTGCCACGGGGAGGGAAAATGAGTTTGTAGCTTGTGTGTTAATGGAGAACTGGGAAACCGAGCTGTGCTGGCCACTAATGGCTTTAGTTGGTGGTAATGTGAACATGTGTAAGGCACTGCAAGCCCCTGGCTCTCTCTATGACAAAACACACCACTGCCTTTACAAGATCTGCTGCTCACAGCTTTGGAAAAAATACTGCAAGTTAAATGCTGGAATGGAGCCACATAAAAATGAAATAAGAGGGAGAGGTGACGGAAAAAGAGCTGATTATTAGCCTTACCCCCTCGGCTGGATCTCATCATACAGGCATTGAATGAGCTTTGAGTCTCTCTCTCTCTCTCTCTCTCTCTCTCTCTCTCTCTCTCTCTCTCTATATATATATATATATATATATATTTGTGTGTGTGTGTGTGTGTGTGTGTGTGTGTGTGTGTGCAGGTCTGGGGGGGATGGTGGTCAGGTTTTACCTATGAGGACCAAATGTCCTTGTAAGAACACCTGAAAGTATATCTACATTGTGACCAGCCAACGGCCTATAAGGAAAATGGCCTAGTAAATTTAGGTGTAGGGGATAAAAATATCTTTACCTCATAGTAAAAAATAAATAAAATAGAAGTAGTGTGTGGGAAAAACATTTCTATAATCAAAAAATAATTACTGTTGGCATATTCACTGTACATGTAATTCGTTTACAAAAGAGAAGTGAAAAACTGGAAAGAAAAGGGTTGAGAATGAGGCCATGAAAGACAAGATATAAAGTGACTCAGAGGATGAATGATGTGTTGACGTGATGTTGATATGTTTTTTTTTCGAGGTAGTGAAGGAAACTCATTGAGAGTATTAAAGTGAAGATGGAGAACAAGATTGAACATGAAACTAGAGAGAGAGAAAGCAAGAAAGAAAGAAAGCAAGAAAGCAAGAAAGCAAGAAAGAAAGAAAGAAAGAAAGAAAGAAAGAAAGAAAGAAAGAAAGAAAGAAAGAAAGAAAGAAAGAAAGAAAGAAAGAAAGAAAGAAAGAAAGAAAGAAAGAAAGAGGAGTGGAGGTCAGTGAATTCCTAGATGAAGAGGAGCCAGAGCAGGTAGTCAACATAAGCAAATTAAGTGTGACGATAATGTATAGGGATTTGGTCGTTTGATGGTCGAACAGATTTGTTGGTGCAACTGAGAAGAACAAAATGTGACACTTCTGGACAGCTGAAATAATCTGTTTGAATATTCTCTAAACCCATCACTCCATGCACTCCCTTTCTCCTCCAGCCAACATCTCACCCAGCTCGGATTAAGCAGCTTTAATTTTGTCCTCCTGCTATGATGATAGCACAATATTGCATTTCAGAGTCAGACATCTTGTTTTTCACACCCTGTTTAATGGAAAATGTCATGGTTTGAATTTGAATTAGGCTAACATTTTCTTGTACAAGTATCAAATAGGTGTTTTTATGTCTTCTTCTCTGGTCAGCATATTTCACAGCTCTGTGATTTAAATGTTTTCATCTTATAAGAAATCAGTAGGTTTTGTTTCATTGAGTTACATTGGTTCTTTTTAACAGTATTAAGAATTTGTGTGATTTCAAATTTTGTGCAAAATTAATCCCTCTGTCTTTCCCTTTGTCCTCAGACATTTCATACTCCGAGTCTTGGTGACGAAGAGTTTGAAATACCCCCCATCACCCCTCCTCCTGAGACCGAGCCTGGTATGGGCCTCCAGGAGGTGGACTCACCTTTCCCCAGGCTACTTGACCACCCCAACTCTCAGCGGGGGTCATTCACCCCACAGTTCCCACCCCAGAGCTTGGAGCTGCCCTCGATCACCATCTCCAGAAACATGATGGAGCAGGAAGGACGACTCAACAATGGACATCCAGGGGTAAGTGTCTGGTTATTTGTTTGGGCATCTTAAAAATCGTATTGTTTACAGATGTTGAAGGCAACTTTATACAAAGGCAACAAATTCCACAAAATAAATTCCCACATCGTCATTCACTGGCAGTTACATTTAGATTTTAGCTTCACCTGTATTTAGGTGCAAATTTAAATCCAGGTAGTTATTCTCCTCTAAATGCAAATAAGTTTGCCAAAGGTGCCTGATGTTACGTGTCAGTGTTATAAAACTAGTTTGTAGACAAAGCCTTAAAGGGATAGTTCACCTATAAATGAAAATTCTGTCATCATTTCATGTCATTTTCTATGGAATGCGAAAGGTAATATCCTGGCCACTCTTTCCATTTTAATGAAAGTGAATGAGGTCTGGTTCTCTCAAGCTCCAAAATGGAGGAAAAATACATACACCATGAAAATATCATAAAAGTGCTCTCTCTATGACTCATGCGCTTTAAATTCCAAAGCTCTTCCTAAGCAGCTTTGAAGGAACAGACTGAATTTAAGTCATTATTCACTGACATCTCCTCTTGTTCTCCTTGGTGAGTTTATCATTGGTTCTCAGGTTCATCTCACTGACTATGATCTGAATGGTTAACAGCTCACTGGATTATAAAATTATCATTAATTAACTTCAGTTTTGGTTTGTTCATCACACAAAGCTATTGAATGGCTTCGGAAGACTTTGAATATTTTTACCTTAAAAATTGAAAGCTCCTATACACAATTATTATAACTTTGTGGAAAAGAGCGACCAATATTTTTTATTTTATTTTTTGCTCCATTAAAGAAATAATGTCATACATGCTTAGAACGATATGAGAAGTAGAAAATTATGACAGAACGCTTATTTTTGAAAGGACAGCAGACTTTCTAACAGACATGCAATAAAATTGGTCTGCTTTTGCTGAATATATTTATTCTTTAACCTTGTCGCTGTGATGACTTACATGTAAGGTAAAATAAAGGTGTGGGCAAGCATTTGCTTCATAATAATCATGTTTTATGATCAAGCTTTTATAGCTGTCGATTCAGATAGAGAAACGGATCTTAAATGCCATAGACATGGATTCACCAATAAGGGAAACATTGAAAATGTCATGGCTAGACTAGATATATTAAAAGCGCTAAAATAGAAATTAAATCACTATCAGAGAAATTTGTAAAAGGACACAAATTGACATTAGCCAGCAAATAATGTGTGGCAGGTTTTTTGAAATGTTGAAAAAATGTTTTTGTTTTTGAAATCCTGTAGGTCCTCACTCTCCCTAAACATACAGTGGTATTATATGTATGTGGGACAATATATCTTTATTTACATTCCAATATAGATAGGCACCATCAAATTTTATTGCTCCTTTCCTGGCCATCCATGCTGCTGGCAAGTAAAATAATTGCAGCTTTTAAAATATCTGTGCTGCATAAGTGACTGCCGGAAGGCTTTTTGCCTAAAGAATTTTCATTTCATGGTCAGTTAAGCTCGTATGTGTCTGGAAGGGTAAAAAAAAAAACAGAGCCTTGACACAATTACAACACGGCCCGTTCTCACTGCGCTATGAAGGGATTAGATTTGATTCTCCAACATTATTCCTCTTTAGCAGCTCTTTCTGTGGACAGTGGTTCTGATTGTGTCGGGACTATATTAGCGGGTTTGGGAGAGAATGAAGGCACTCTGCTCTGTGCCTGGTGGCATTGTGACCGTCCCTCCGATTCTTCTCTATCGCTCATCACTCATTGTCCTCCTCAAAGACTCTCCGTCTCTCTCCTCTTAATGGAATTGATCTCAGTTTTTCCTCCTCTCTGGGACTGGTACAGACAGTGCCGTGCCTTTGACTCCATGCCTCACATTTATAAAGGACTCGGTAAGGGCTAGCGGAAGTTAGCACTGTAGCCTCCAACGTTGTCCTTTAAATATAATTCTGAAACGCATCAAAATAACTATTTTTACATCTAATGCAGGAAGACTGACCAATAAGTACAACCAACTTGAGATCCAATTTATGTAGTATTTAAAACAGACGGACAGCAAAGGAATAAAAAAGGCATGTACTGTATGTCAGGAGAATTTACTCATTACCTCGAAAATCCATTCCAGCTCGACTAAAGAGCAACTTATATGCCCTTTGTGTTTCTACATTGAAGCCAACTCTTCCTCTAATTCTTTCCCTCTAATGCTCCACGTATGTCAGGCGAAATTAGCCGCAGATGCTGCTGGCCGAACCAAACTCGGCTCCATTTCTCAGCCGCGAAGAAGTCCGTCAGGATTCAGAATGTGAAGTCATTTATTTAATCTGTTTTCCTAACAAGCTCCTGCATCGTGTTTGAGTCTCGCTTGAATCTGTGTTCTGACTGGATCTCAGAGTAGACTCAAATTATTTTAGACTATAAGTTCAGAGATGTTCTTGGAGGTTGTGCAGACATCTTGTGTTCTCGGAAGTAATCTTTTTTCAAACACTAGCAGAAACAGTTAATTCCATTTCCTGACATTCTTTTGTTATGCATTATACATTGCAATACAAATGCATTGTTCTGTGCTTTAGTGTTTTGTATAGACTGTAAATGTATGTATCGATATAAAAAATAGTTAACAGTGAATCAAAAAATATAATTATGGTCTATTTGGCTGATTGGCTGTGCATTTTTTAGGCAGGAGCAGGTGTAAGATTCAGAGCACTCAACAATGGTAGAGCTTTAAACCATGATCACAAACCGACGAGGATCTGACTGCTGTGTCTATGAATAAAATGGAAAATATGACCAGCGTTGCAGAAACTATATTTTTCTTCTCTTCCAACACCAAATACACACAGACACACACGCTCACACTTTCCTCTCTCCCCCACTCTTTCTCTTTACACTTTTCTGTTATCTTATCTCCAAGCTGAGTAGTTGTGACATCAGTTGTACATCAATCTCTGAAAGTGGATTTTTTTTTTCTTCCCCTTCACCTTCATGTTTTTCTTTTTCTGATTTCTTTCTTTCTTTTTTTTCTGTCAGACAGCCATTGTGACATATTGGGCCAGTAAGAAATGAAAGATATTCATGCAGGCATGCAATACTTGTAATGAAGTCTTAGCCTGACCTTCTGTGTGATTGATTCTGTAATTTAGTTTTCTCAGCCAATACTTGAAATGAAATGAAATCATGTTGAACAAGTTTTAAATATCCATAGTGCAATGGGAGAGATGGAGGGAGGGAAGAGGAAAGGAAAAGCGATAAGAGAGAAGAAAAGAGAACAGAGGAAGGGTTTTTAGGAAGGCATTGGAACAACGTTGGGACCATTTTTTTTAGAAGGGCCAATTCGTACAGGGTGAATTGAGCATGAACGGTTGTATTGAGCTGTATGAAACGAGAGAATGCGTGTGTGTTTTGTAGATGCAGTGAGAGAAGAGAGTAAGTAGGTGGAGGGGAAATATGAGTAGAAAACAATTTATCTTCACGCTACCATGGTCTCTGCAAGCATTCAAAATTCCATTTTCTTATTTTGTATTTTTTTTTCTCTCGAGGTGCCAGTTATGCAGGTGCCCATAAATGGTTGAAAAATAAAGCAGCATGTTGGTAAAGGTTCCAGTGCAGCTGTGAATATGTGCTGGGGGCTGATAAACTATTCATAATAGAACTGACCTTTTCACACTGGCCAAACTTGTAAGATTCATCCTTATAATTACCATATAGATGATTTAACTCTCTTTCTGTTATGGAACATTTCCAAGAGCTCCGCAGAAAGATTGAATGAAAATGGAACTTGTTAACATTCTTTACAGCATGGAATGGCTCGAACCAAGCTGCTTTTAATAAACTCTCCAATTCCTTTCCCACCCCCCACTGAATCCCAAGGCCAGTATCTTAAAGAGCAGACCTTATACTCTCAGCCATTGACACGGCATCTTCAGATTCTTATCCCGATCGTCTGAAAGCAGTATTGGTTATTTTATGGTTATGAACACATGCTGGAAAAAAAAAGAGGTCTGGGGTGTTTTTATTTTCTCCCTCCGTTATATTTTCTTGACTGTTTAGTTGCGGTTTCTGCCTTTTGATGAAAGGGGTGAGGACACGATTTGAGGCAGAACCAAACAGTCATCCATCAAACGTCTTCAGTGTGTTGGACAAGAGGCTCGTTGTATGGTGTAGCTCTTTGGTCTCTTTTTGGCACCTTTTAATGTCGGAATCGTTTGTGCCTGCTGTGAAGCATGTTGGGGAATAAAGATACGAGGAGGAAAAGGTTATTTTTTGCCGGAATACAGTCAGCCGAGATGGGCTGATTGCTGGAATAATAGCAACATTTGCACAAGCACACGCAAACACACTGAGGAGAGGATAGGGCACATCTGGCCTCTTTGCTCTTCAGATAAGAAGTTATTTACAGATTTATGAAGACTATCAAAAGCATCTGTGTAGATGTGAGCTGTGTGTCAGCAGACAATGTTCCAATCAAAATGCAAATGGAGGGTATGCAGCGGGGACATAAATAAACAGATCGGATACTGACTCGCTCATTTTACCAGCTAAACCACCCTGACAGCAGAAATCAAATTTCTTTCATTGCCTACAAAGGCTGCTATTAGCGAAAGCTGACTGCTGTTTGTGCGGGTTTAGTTTGAATGGTCCATCCACCGTTCTTTCTTTTCCATGTACCGATTATATGCATAAATATCTATTTTACACAGTTTTTTTACAGTTTCATCAGATAATGTTGTCAAATCATTAGATGCTTCAAGATGAATCACAGCCTTTTTTCATAACTCACAGTGGGAATTGGTTCTACATCTGTTCTGCTTTGTGCTACCGGATCAAAGTGCTCCTGGAACTAAAGACCACTTCTGATCGTTTCTGAGACCCCATTCACCAACATAGAGTAAAATCAAATGAGTAAGTGGGCATATGGTTGTCTGACGAATGTTGCATGTTCAAATCATTGATCATGTCGATGTATTCATTCACATGGGGGAGAAAGCCAGAACACAGAGACTTTGATAAATGTGAGCCCTCAAATGCTGCCTTATACTGACGCATAGAGAAGGCTGTAGTGATTTCAGGGCATCGGTGGCTGTTAGTGTGAAAGTGTTAGACACAGATGGTCATGACTAATGAACACAGAAGACAGGTTTGACACAAACACGGCTGCTGGCTCTGTCATTGCATTGTAGTGATGAAACTAATACAAATATTGTTTTGGCGAGGGTGTAATTGCTATTTATTCAATGATTATTTAGTATTTGTTTTCCCCCTCTTTTACTTGATACTTCTTTTGCAGTATGTTTCTTTCAAAAACAACAATACAACAGTGCATATTTTCCAGGATATGATGTTGAAAACAGCTAGATTGTGTTTTTGATAAGGCACAGATTTGATATAAAGCTGTGTGTGCCCAGGGAATTAATACAAAGAGAATGTAATCTGTGTGTGAGGGAAGGTGTTAGAAAATTGTACTAAGGGAGAGGGTTCAGCAGGTCTGGCCAATAAGGCCAGGTGCACTGCTTTATGATGTGTTGACACATACAGATATTGAGTTTGAGTCTCTGAATACCAGATGGAGAGAAAGGAAAGGATTTGATGTAGAACGAAAAAAAAAATGAACAAAGGAGATCAAATGAACTCATGGTTTTCTCAAGCTGTTTGAGTTGATTTTGCTCTGTAATCTGGTTGCTTTTGGAGAAATGCTATAATTGTACCCTGTTTTCGGTCAAACGCATCAGGCTCCTGCATACCCTACCCTGTTTTGGTCAATAACTGACAAATGGCCAATTTGTCCGAATAACTTAAAAATAAAACACAAGCTTTAATTATTCACAATCTGCAATATTTCACAATATTGTGATTGTCTGTAAGTATAATGTAACATTCATTTTTATCAGTGTTGAAAATAGTGCTGCTTTTTTGTGCAAACTGTGCATTTCAAAACAATGCATCCTTGCTGAATAAAATATATAAGTACTGTAAAATATCCAATATCTAAAAATGTTTTTGTTGTCTGTTTGCTCTGCAGGCTATTGGTCAAAACCACCTCCGTCAGTACCCTCCAAACCCCACCATGGTGATGCGCTCCATCATTAGCATGCACAACCCCAATGGCATGATGTCACAAAACCAGCTCACCACCATCAACCAGTCCCAGATCAACTCTCAACTGGGGCTTAATATGACCGGATCAAACATTGCTCACACGTCCCCGTCCCCACCCGCCAGCAAATCGGCCACACCCTCTCCATCCAGCTCAATTAACGAAGATGATCCAGAGGAAGGAAACAGGGTGAGTGCCATTAAATCCATGCAACGTTTTATGCATAACGTTTCAATCAACATCCAAATAGCGAGATTTTATAATAAGTTGCCCTCTCTCTGTCAGGTGATTGGTGAGAAGCGTCCCGCCCCTGACACAGGTAAGAAGCCGAAGACGCCCAAGAAAAAGAAAAAGAAGGATCCTAATGAGCCCCAGAAGCCAGTGTCTGCATACGCCCTGTTCTTCAGAGACACCCAGGCAGCCATTAAAGGCCAGAACCCTAATGCCACGTTTGGAGAGGTGTCCAAGATAGTAGCTTCTATGTGGGATGGACTGGGCGAGGAGCAGAAACAGGTATCAAACTGTTGTCCTGCGTAATAACCTCGTGATGTGTTGTAAATCGAGCTGTCTGTCTTTTTTCTTGAGTTCGAATAACAGATGTTCTTAATTTCTACTCGCATGTTTTGCACAGAATGATTCATGTCAGGTGTTTCAACAGATTGCTAGATATTTCACCCTTCTTTAGTTTTTTATTACCGGCTAAGATGAAGCCTGCAGGCTCTCCCTGTTGTGAAACGCATGCTTGCCAGTCAATGTTCCGCTAATTATCTGTTTACAACACCTCATGTATTCTGTTCTTCACAGGTTTACAAAAGTAAAACAGAAGCAGCAAAGAAGGAGTACCTGAAAGCTCTTGCAGCGTACCGCGCTAGCCTTGTGTCAAAGGTGAAGATGTTTTCTGTTTAAACAGCTCTCCGTCTGTGTGTTTTTCTTTTTCTTTCAGTCTACCTCTCACTATTTGCGTCATTTCTCCATTCATCCTGTTTTCTATTAAATTTCTGTTTACCAGTAGGTTAATAATAGTTCAGCTCACTTTCAGGCTCAATGACTTTCATCTTGAGTGAAACAATCTTTAATCTTTTAAACCACTTTTAATAGATAAGACCTTCTGCACAGTAAACTTGTCAGAGAAAGCACCAAATGTGGAACTGCTGAAAGGTGGTTGAAAAGAGCAGTGTTTATCCCTTTGTGCATTAGTTAACATTTATTGATTTGCACGAATTTCTAAAAAAAAAGGATTTAAATATATGATTGCATACTTAAATGTGTCAGTGAATGTGTTTGTTCCATCACACTAGAGGTGTAAAAATAGCATTAAATACAGCAAATGAATTAGAATGAGCTATTCTTATTATCCATCATGCCTCATTAACTCGCTGGCGGGCGGGAACATTTGCATATTAGTTGCTTGTAAAAAATGAAAATAATTTTACATGCAGTTTAACACTACTGTTGTACATGTATGTTAAAGTCTAAGCAACTCAAGAACTGGATACTGATGACACCACCGTCACATTGCTCTCGATTCAGCAGTTGATTAAATCTACTAAGCATTTTTTTTTTTCTTCAGAAAGTCTGAACTGCAATGTTTCTTATTTTCAGTGTGCAAGACTTTAAGTCTTATTTCAGATCTTTTCCTTGGCTACTAAATAATACAAATCCCTTTCTTGGCAAGTTCTTTAGATCACTGAATGTAAGACAGCAGCAATTTTCTCTGAACAGCTTTTTCTGTCGAGTCAGTCACCAGATCAGCACTAATAAAGGAGAGGGCACTACAAAAGTAAGAATCTGTCGAGTACCAGAATTCATCTGACCGATCTCTATTTCTGTCTCAGGCTGCCGCGGAGTCAGCGGAGGCCCAGACGATTCGCTCGGTGCAGCAGACTCTCGCCTCCACCAGCCTGTCGCCAGGGCTCGTGATGCCTTCACCTCTATCCCAGCACCCCTCAATGTCCGCTGCGGCACAGGCGCTCCAGCAGGCCCTGCCTCGAGCCATCGCCCCAAAACCTCTGCAAATGCGCGTCGGCGGCAGCCAGATTGTCACCTCGGTCACGGTAGCTCACCAGAACATGACGCCCGGCGGCGTTCAGGCACAGCTGCTGGGGCAGATGGGAGCGGGTGGTCCGCAGTCGGGCGTGTCGTCACAATTGAGTCCGCCGATGCAATCCCGGCACACTTCCATGCAGCAGCAGATGCAGCAGCAGCAGATGCAGCAGCACTTGCAGCACCATCAATTGCAGCAGCAGCAAATGCACCACCAGCAGATTCAGCAGCAAATGCAGCAGCAGCATTTCCAGCATCACCTGCAGCAGCAACTTCAGCAGCACCACATGCAGCATCAGCATCAACAGATGCAGCAGCAACAGCAGCAGCAGCAAATGCAAATGCAGCACATGCAGCAGATGCAGCATATGCATCAGCATCAAATGCAGCAGCAGCAGCATCTCCCGCAGTCGCAGTGTTCGCCCGTGCAGCACTCGCCCGGCACGCCGCACTCGGCCTCTCTCGGAAGCCCGCCGCCCCCTCCCGCGCCCCAGCCTCACCCCTCGCAAGTACAGGCTCACGCGCAGGTCCTGTCGCAAGTGAGCATCTACTGAACCAAAAGCCCTCGGACCTGCAGTTGCAACTCCGTGAGAAAGGCAGAAGGAAGTTGATATTGAAAAGCATCATTAAAAGGTTGCTTTTTTTAAGTTGCACTTAAGAAGTGTGTAAAAAAAAAATATGAATGTTATACAAAGAACTGTCCTTTGTTCTAGATGGATATAAGATACGTTTTAAAGGGACAAAGCTTCTTAGCTGGATTTTTTGTCTATAAGATAGGCTGAGCTACCGGGAGGTCTGTTCATAGACTTGAGTGCCCAGTAGTAATTTGTATGTATATTTAGTTCATTTGTTTTTTTCTCTCTCTCTCTCTCTGTTGTGGAGTTTAAACTCTGTCGGAGCATGATAACATGGGGAAGAACATTTAGAGAGTTTAGTTAACAGCTTTATTTATGAGGTTGGATTTGCTCTCACCACCAGACAAAATGAAAGAGTGAATGGGGAATTCAGAAAGAAGGGATAGACATGATCTGAACAATGCAAAGGTACTAAACTGGTCATCAGTGACATTGGATACCGGCCAGTGTATCATCACGTCTACCTTCTCGTCTTCCCTTTTCCTTGGCATTCCTACGGATGAAACTGTTTAACAGTCACTGTCGGGAAGCTCTCAATCAGCTCAACCACGTGGTGTTTGACGCATCTCATACTGTTATCAAACGGGAAAATATGTAAAACGTAGAGTTTTGCTGGACTATTTGACACGCTTCCATTAGATCACACTTTTTTTGACCTGCTGTTCTGAGGAGTGGAGAGTTCTTGGAGTTGCTCTTCTCCTCTAGCCAAATCCCTCAAAACTCTAATTCACTTCAACAGTAGTAACAGCACTCCAAAAATCATTCTTCTCTGTAATTATCTTTACCTCAGAAAATTTATTGAATAAGTTATGTTTTCTTTCTTTCTTTTGTGTAATGGATACACATGGCTAACTGACTGAATTCAGGCTGTTGGTTTACCGAGTGGGGTGTTAGTATTTCATAATACCCTACATTTCACAACAAGGACGGTTAAATAGAAATCTTATCAGATGTTTTTTTTTTACTATCATAGAAAGGTCATGGAAGTATTTTGTGCCAGCTGTAAAAGAATCAGTGGTAAGATAAAAGAAAATGAAGTTGTACATTTTTCATACCTCTTGTTGTAAAGTTTTAATATGTGAGGCTTTAAATGCAGATGTTGGCAAGCTGACCTGTCACCTGCTCTCATAGTACTCTTTTCTACTTTTTTTATGAGTTACAGTAGCAGCAAATCATTTGTTTGAATTTTTTGCTTACATTTCAAAATTAATCGTTTTTAAAAACCTGGCAGTAAAATAAATACAGTTCGTCATTTGGAAACTCCACCTGCTTTTAAACGTCATCAATGTCATTTGTTAAGTTATATTTTAGCCATTCAAAAACACATTAAAAGAGGCATTCCATCATCATCAATATTATACTAGCCATAATTTTGTATTATATTGTCTCTCTGTGTCTCTCTGTTTGCAATTAAAATAATCGAAAATATTTATTTCAAGGAACTGATTCATTTCAAAGATTATATTAGCCATACTTTTGTATAAAATATTTCCTCAATGTGTCCTTGTTAGTTCTCAAAGATTTAAAATAAAGACATCAGTACTTAAAATATTCTGTTTATTTCGGATACACAGGTGTATATTTTTCTTGTGCCAACTCAACTCAAACAGATGTTTCTTTCTACAAATGTTTGAGTTTTTGTTATGCCTGTGAAAGCAGAGTCATTAAGATGGGCATTCAATCACAGCAACCTCCTTTTCCACGGCGTTTCACAGTTTAATGACCCCTGAGCCCCCAGACAGAAATATTTGTAGGGGGAAGGTAGGATTTAAAAAAGGCTAATTATCATAAATGCACAATAAGCACGTGAGGACACTGCTGACCGGTGCTGGTATTTTGCACGCTATGCCAGACAGAACGGAAGGAATCTGTGCCTGCACATATCTTGTTCCACATTAATAGAATTCTCAATCTGTATTTTGTACCCAATTAGTTAATTTTGAGAATGCTTGTGCTATTTGCATGAGAGAGGCTGCCGTGATTGGCTCTCGAGTCGGGTTTTGTGTCACAGAGAAGCCCACACTCTCACTCTTTGATTAATTGCAGCATCTGTTCTGTCAGAGGGTGTAGTGGAGAGGTCTGCAGGAAAACTGCAAATAAGTGCTGGCAACAGTTTTAAAGCGCCTATGATGAAATGAAAATTAAAAACAGCGAGTACCCCACATGCCCTGAATTTCAATAGCAAGGAGTGGGGAGAGAGAAGGGGGGGGGGAGAGAGTGAAGATTGCTAAGCATAGAATGTAAGAGTGGTGTCCATGGCGACCAAACACATCCTTTAAAAACAGCCGGTAATGAGGGGCCGGGAAATAGCGCTTATTATTCCGAACAGTCTCATGGAGGGCAGCATCAATAATGCATGCAGTACCTTGTTATTAGGTAAACCTTGTTATCCGCATGGTCTCAGTGAGGATAAATATATTGCAACAAGGGTTGGAACTCTGACACACCCCAGTGATGAATGAATAAATAAAGGTTTGCAGATATTTTCAAAACTTGTATTATATGTCCTAATAAGAGCGGATGATGTTGGCACACCAGTGATTATGAATCCAATTGTGTGCGCCGTTTCAGGGACAGAATGAAAACGGATCATATCTACTAAACCTCATTTAAATTCAATCACTGCTTCGTAATCTTGTGAAAATGTTGTCAATGATTTAAAATGTAAAATCATGCTTGAAGGAACTATTCCTTCTAGCTTGAAGGAATAGTTCAGCTTAAAATTATAATTCTGTCATCAACCTATATTACTTTCTTTCTTTTAAGGAACACAAAACAGATTATGGAGCATTTTTCAACAGTTGTGTCCACAAACGAACACAGACGTGCAGCTTTAAAACAACTTAAGGGTGAGTAAATGACAGAAATTCGATTTGTGGGTGAACTATCCCTTTTAGTAAAATGTTAAAACATTCATCAAAGCAAACATAAATTCCACCTAGACTGGAATTACCCTAAAGTAGAGCTTATGATTTCTAACTATAGAATCTAGTTCAAACCACAGTCACATGATTGCACAGTAGTGTTATTGCATATAACCTAATATTCCACTGTAATTCATCACGTGTGTGTTTTTTCTGAAATCCTTGTGGAGACATTTTCTGTCCCCATGAGGAAAACGGCTTATAAATCATACTAGGTGATGCTTTCTGAGAATGTAAAAAATGCAGAATGTTGTTTTTTTTTTTGAGTGTGTGTGTGATGGGTATGGTTAGAGGATAGAACATACAGTTTGTACAATATAAAAATAGTTATGTCTTTGGAAAGTCCCCATAAAACATGAAAACCCAACGTGTGTGTGTGCGCACGCATATGTCTGCATTTTAATTTAGCCTATGTTCAAGAAGACATGGTGGAAAAGGTCATATGCATTGTGAACGTCCCATTTTTGTAATATCAATCAATGATTGATTAGCTATCTTTCATTACCCTGCTGTCTATGC